>NC_058131.1:575772057-575780072 GCF_016433145.1 Gracilinanus agilis
TGAGGTTGGAGTTAAACACTGTTCTTTCTAAATCAAGACTCAGTGCTCTATCTTCTGCAACACCTATTTGCCTTTTACTGAGGAATTATTCATATTTATTTATATAATAATTTTATTGATTTATTTTACTTATTTCTATAATCATTTACATGATTATATATATAATTATATAAATATGTACTTACATATTTATATAATAATATGAGCTCCTTTAGCTTTGAATAATATTATAAAAACTCTGACTTTTGATTTTATCTGGAAAAGATAACTGTGACTTCTTCAATGCTGGGGAGGTATTGATCTGTAGGGTGGAACCCAAACCTAGGGGAAAAATTATTTTAAATACCAACTGGAAACTATTGGTCCACTTCACAGGCCAGTGCCAACATAGGTTTTCTGGCTATGGAGGGTAGAATTTAGAGGTTCTGGATAAGAACTTGAGAAGTTCCTAGCGAAAGGATTAGCGTTAATTTTAGTTCACTGGATGATGTATTTCTTAAACAGAAGAAATGATAGAAAGATGTCACCAACTAGCTTTTAAAAATTTATGGAGGGGTGGGGACAGCTGGGTGGCTCGGTGGGTGAAGAACCATGCCCAGAGGTGAGAGGTCCTGGGTTCAAATGTGGCCTCAGATACTAACTAGCTGTGTGACCCTGGGCAAGTCACTTAACCCCCATTGCCTAGCCCTTACTGCTCTTCTGCCTTGGAACAAATACATAGTATTGATTCTAGGATGGAAGGTAAGGATTTTAAAAAAAAAAAGTCTCTCTAGGGAAGTATACCATGCTTTTCCTATCACTCCTCCTCAAATCCTCCTACCATTATCACACATTTTTTTCTTCAAAAAAATAGAAAAAGAATTTTATCTATTATAATAGATTATAATCATAATATCTATTATGGGATTATTATGTAGAGATTGGGTTTTTCTCTCTAATACATATAGTCTTTGAATCAAAGAGTTACAGCTAGAAAGTACCTTAGAGCTTAGTAAATTCGATTCCTTCATTTTTTTAGATGAAGAAACTGAGTCACTGGGTATATTTGACATTCTAATTCTAACACTGCATTACTTTCTGTGATCCCTTCTGAACTTCCTTCTGCTCTTTGCTGCAGGTTTTTTTTTTAATGTTTCACTAAAGAGCTAGCAAATCTTTAGATCAGTGCCATGAAGCCTTCTGGTTCCACACTATGTGGCACCCTGATCATTTTACATTAATAGACCTGGAGTCTTTGCTCTCCTCTTATACTTCTCAACATGTCTGGCATGGCTTTGGGTACTTTTGTTCCCCATAGTTTCATTTCTACCATTCCTCTTCCCAAGCATCCAAGTGTACTTCTCCTCTTTAAGCAACCCCCAAAAAGAGACAGCAGGAAAATTTCCTTGCCAGGAGTTTTCCTATACAGGAAAGTGGGCCATGTTTTATCTCGCTACCAGTGGTTCTCAAAGTTTTTTGGCCTACTACCCTCTTTCCAGAAAAAATATTACTTAGCGCCCCCTGGAAATTATGAAACTATTTATTGAACTCAGAATAGAATGTAATACAAAAAAATATGTGGCCATCACCACTTCCCTGGATCGCTGCAGCACTCACCAGGGGGTGGTAGCACCCACTTTGGGAATCACTACTCTATACCATTGAAAAAGATTTTTAGAAAAGGACCCATTATCTACTTCAGATCCATGGATGGAAGTTGTTGGTCAGAACAGTCTTACCCTTTACTCCAAATTATAGCCAACAGAAAAAGTTAAAGAGAATTAATTTTAACCTAAGTAATTTATCTTTTTTCCACACAAGGGATTATTATCATCTTCATGATTTATATTTTAAGGTTGACCAAGCTGCAGGACTGTGGGCAAGTCACTTAGCCCCTGTCTTCATCTGTTTCCTCACCTGTTAAATACTAGTGCCTCTTCCAGGACTTTCCTCTTTCTGCTAATGTGTTCATGGACGAGTGGAAAATGAGGATAATTAATAGCACTACTTTGTAAGGGTTGTTTTGAGGATCAAATAGGTAGTAGTTGACATTATTTCTTTCTCAAGACAGTTATTTGAGGTAAGTTCTATGGGTTTTGCCACCTACACTATACAGGTGAAGAGACTGAGTCTCAGGGATGCGACTTGCCCATGATCACATAACTAGTAAGAGTTAAAGTTAAGATTTGAAGCCAGGTCTGGACCACTTTGAACCACTTAGGCTGTAAAACCAGCTTTGGGGAAACTCCTCTGAGAGGAATGAGCATCGAACTGAGAGTGAGACATAATATGGTAGTAAAAACAAAACAAACCAAACTCTGTTTTGTCTTTTTTTTTAAATTTTGGGGGGTTGGGGGAGGCCAAGTATACCTGGAGGTCTTTGTTCTAGATACTCTCATCCTTCTGGGGCTGCCCTTTTTCTGGACTCCTTCTCCCTTGTGCTGGAATCTTCCATATCTCAGTGTCATGGAGGCTTTGTGGGATAATCCACACTTAAATGCTTGTGGACTGACTAATGGTTCCTAGTGCATCCCTGCCTGGGATAGCAGAAGGAGGAAATCGCTAGGGGCTGCCCCTCTTTGGTAAGCCCTTGCCTTCTACTGACCTTTTTGGATTCATGAAATGACCACAGAAGCATCACCTTATGGAGCCTCTGGGAATGGTGAGAGTTTGTGAAACAAGCCTTCCTTCTTTCTGCTACCATGATCGTGTAACCAGAATTCCTGTCAATAGCTTAGTTTTTCCCTTTCCTGTCCTGCTTTGGAGATGCCAGCTGATATCCTGGCTTAGGGGGCAGATGCATCCCTAGTCTGGGGTTCTCTCTCATAGTCTCTGCATTTTCTCCCTTCGTTCCCACCTTTGGGTGTCCTCCCTTCCTTAACCCTCATTGTGTGAGTTACAACAGGCTCAATAAAGATCAATAAAATCACTAGTAAATGGCTACTCTTAGCACCTCTGACTACAACATAATATTGACCAAGTTGTATTTGTTGCCTCACCTCTGGATATACAACAAAGAACATTTCAGAGCTGACTTGGGTTATTTGTCCTCTTTGTGACAAAACTCCAGAGGCTTTGGGTGCTGTCTCAGTTTCCTGCCCTTGGGTAGGAAAACACTTGTAACTTGAGTGCTCTGGTAGCTTTGGCACACCTCAGGTAGTCCCATGAACATGGTGGGTGCAGGGTGGGGAGTGTGGGGGGGAGACTTGTGAACTTTTCTAAAGTTTTGTCCTTGTCCTGGGACTTTAGTAAATGCTCAGGAATTGTCTTGCTTCTATTTGTAAGCTTTCAAAAATAATAGGGTTTCAATCCTCAGTAATTCCTTCCTTCCTTCCTTCCTTCCTTCCTTCCTTCCTTCCTTCCTTCCTTCCATCTATCAATCTCTCTCTTTGTCTCTGTCTCTGTCTCTCTCTGTCTGGCGCTCTCTCTCTGTCTGTCTCTCTGTCTGTCTCTCTGTCTGTCTCTCTGTCTGTCTCTCTGTCTGTCTCTCTGTCTCTCTGTCTGTCTCCTTCTCTCCCTCCCTCCCTCCCTCCTTTAACCCTTACTTTCTATCTTAGTACCATCTCCAAGGCAATTGGGGTTATATAGCTTGCCTAGTATCATACAATTAGGAAGTTTCTAAGGGCAGATTTAAACTCAAGTCCTCCTGACTACAGACCTGGTACTCTATTCACTGATCCGCCTAGCTGCCCGATCTCATTAATTCCTTTCTTAGCCATCTTTTAAGAGAAAAACATTTATTGATATCTTTTGTTTTTGACACTCTTTCCTGATATAATTCTGTCCCCAGCCCTCCCCAGCTGAACCTTTCCTTATAACAGTGGAAAACAGATAAGCAAAATCAAATGACAAAATGACTGTGCCTGAAAGCATATATAACATTATACTCCCAGAGTCCCCCACCTCTCTACTGCCTAGAGGGATATGTGCAATAAAACAAAATTTGAACTGTTTTTTGGGGGAAGTTTTTTTCTGTATAATTCTGCTGTCTATACTATTCTCAACCCCTTTTGTAGCTCCAAAATACTTTATATGGCCCATGGCTATCGATACAATCAATTAATCAACAAGCCTTTATTAGTAATTAGTGTGTTCCAGGCTCTTTGCTAAGCAACAGGGATGCACAGAAAACAAATCAGTCACTGCCTTCAAAGAGCTCACATTCTAATGGGGGAAACAGCATTGAATAGCTGTGTATATATTATGCACACATAGTGTAAATTAAGGAGGTAATCCCAGAGGAAGGGCCTGTGGCAAAAAAAGCAGAGTTTGAGTTCTGTCTTAAAGAAGGTCTGGAAGTCAGAACTGAAGCAAGACGAAGTCGAGCATTCCAGTCACTGAGCAAAGGAAGACCAAATCATACTTTCTTAGAGCATGTATCACAGATATCGAGGAGGAAGGGATTTTAGAGCATATCTATTCAATCCCTTCATCAAATATGTGAGAAAATTGACATCTTGGAAGATTAAATGATTTGTTGGAGGCCACACAAGTAGTGAATGTCTGAGGCAGGATCTGAATAGCCAGACCTCTTTCTACTATACCATACTATCTCCCTTCTTGTAACAATATTTGTGTCTCCTTCAAATCATTTCTCCATTTGAGTCACTAAGATAACCTTTAGGTATAACCTTTTAGAACATTGTTGGAGGAAGGCAGGGGATAAGAATTAGATATAATTCAGTAAATGAAATATTTTAAAACTCCTCTGAACCTTTTACTAATAGGACAGCTAGGTGGCAAAGTGGATAGCTAGACCTGGTGTCAGGAGGACCTGAATTCAAACCAAGCCTCAGACATTTACTAGCTGTGAAACTTTGAGCAAGTCATTTAATCCTGTTTGCCTCAGTTTCCTCATCTGTCAAATGAGCTGGAGAAGGAAATGGCAAACTACTCCAATATCTTTGCCAAGAAAATCTCAAGTGGGATTACAAAGCGTCAGATACAACTGAACAACAATAACAGCAAATCCTTTACTACATGCTAGCAATGAATAATTTGCTACTGTTTTTTAAGAGAGCTTTTCATTCATGCTTGAACAGCAGTCTCTGTCACCATGGCTGTGTGCCTAATTTATCTTTATGAATAATTGTCTTCTTTCCTCTGATAAAGATCTCACTTAGCCTGTAAGACTTACCAGTTGTGATGTGCCTCTGGCCTCCTGGTCTACATGATGTTTATTTTTTTTTTTTTAACTCCTTTGATTCCCAGTTGTAAATCAGTCCTTGAAATAATGTTCCCCTGCAAACAAACACACGCTCCATACCCACCTCCATGATTGCCTTGTTTCAGGCCACAAGAATTTGAGACTGTCTTAGGGCCACCCACTCTCCATACCTGAAAGGCCTGATACAAAGGAGTTGCAATAAGCCTAGGATTTGGAGCCCTTGGAAAGAGAGACAGTGTAGGGATAAATGGAAGAGGTCTTGGACTAAACCAGATCCCTAGTCCCCACTAACCAGAGACACACCCTTGGGTCTATCTCTTTCTATTTCCTGACTTGTTTCCTCACCTATGGAGTGAGAAGACTGCTCTAGGTGAAGATCAAAGTCCTTTCCAGTTCTAAAATCCTATGAATAAGTACTTGATCACTCATCTAGAGAATGTGAATTTGAATAAACAACGCTGACGTTCCTTCTATTAAATATGCTGTCTATGGCCTATTTCACATCATCCCCTTTTCTGTAATACTAAGCAGGCCCCAGATCATAAAGGCCTGTTTCCGACTCTAATAAAGCCTACCATGCATCCTTGTCTGTAATGCAACGAGCTGCAACATGCCGCTTACTTGATACACTGGAAATGCTTCAAACCAAAAATCAGCCACAATTTAATTGTCATGGAAGATAATCTTTTAAATAGAGGCTTTAAATTCTTTAAAGACTTTTCCCTGCGGGAATAGGAAAATTTATATGAACTTGGGGACTGTTTATTTTCATTTCCAGAGGAAGAGAATGTTACCTTTATAGCATAAGCACCTAGACCTTGCAGGATTTTTTTTTAAGTTTGTTCATCCCCAATTACTTGCCACTTATCAGTGACAAGCATATTGTTTCAATGAGTTTTTAGTATTCTTCTTTCTCATTGTGGCTCAAACAAGGCACTTAATCTTGAAATGTTATCATTATAATTATGTTATATTCTTCAAGTAGCAACATGGTGAGGGACATCGTACTTGCTCCAAATAGCATATCTAAGGGCTTCTCTTTCATGAGATTAGATGGCACAAAGAGCATAAAAATATACCAATGGGGTGGGGCAGCTAAGTGGTCCAGTGGATAGAGAGCCAGGCCTGGTCCTGGGTTGGAATATGACCTCAGACACTTCTTGGCTGTGTGATCCTGGGCAAGTCAATTTAACTCCCACTGCCTACCCTTTACCACTATTTTGCCTTGGAACAGATATTTAGCATTGATTCTAAGATGGAAGGTAAAAATTAAAATATATATATAATATTAACATATATTAATTAGTATTAATATATACATATTTATATGTAAATAGAAATGTATATCAAATATATATTTTAAATCCTTACCTTCCTTCTTAGAATATAGATATATATAATATAGAATATATTTTAATATATAGAATATACATATACCAGTCTACAAAGACTTTAAGGTCGGAGTAGAAGTTATCTAGACATTAGAATTCACAAGAAAGGCAGCCTCACATGATGCAGGAAATCAATCTATTAAGAAGTATTTAAGTTCCAGCTATGTACTAGGCCAGTGACTGTGAACCTTTTAGAGACTGAGTGTCAGGCATGGCCATCCTCCCCCTCTTACCCCACACAAGGGAGGGAGGAAGCTCTCCCACTGGGCTGTTGGGCAGAGGGGCAGATGATGTGAAAAAATGCCATCAGATGTGGTGGAGAGGGGAAGGGGAGCAGCTCCACCAGAGTCTCTCTGTCTTTCTAGTAATGACCTCGGGGCAGGGGTGTGTGTGCGGCCACGTACCCACAGAGAGTGCTCACATGCCATCGCTGGCACCCATGCTCTAGGTTCACCATCACTGTCCTAGGCTTTTTGCTAGGTCTTGAGGATCCAAAAATGAAAGTGACACAAACCCTGCCCTTAAGGAGTTTATATTTAATCAAGGCAGACATAGAGGAATATAGGGTATCACCAAGTCTAAGATTGCACTAAAACTTTGAGGATCCCCTGTCTATACAAAATAAATTCAAGGTAATTTGGAAGAGGAAGTAACTTGTGAAAGGGATCAAGAAAGACTTTTAGAAAGTGGTGTGCGAAACTGAGCTTTGAAAGAGATTCTGTGGAGGCAGAGGGGAAGAGAAAGTGAATTCTAGGTATGGGGGGAACAGGGTGTGCAAAGAATCAGAAATGAGAGGTGGAATGAGAAGCAGCAAGGTGTCCGGTTTGGCTGGAAAATAGAGTGCACAAAGGGAAGAAATGTAATAAAAGGTTGAAAAGGAAATTCAAAGCCAAGATGTAAAAGGCTAACTGTGCCAAACCCAGGTGTTTGCATTGGATCCCAGAGGTAACAGGGGACCACCAGTGCTGCTTGAATAGGAGGAGGATGTAGTCAGACTAGTGCCTTAGAATAATAATGTTGGCAGCTATGTGAAGGGTAGATGGGAGATGGGAGAGACTTAAGGCAATAGAGCATTGACAGCAGAAGACAGTTGACCAGTGTCTGAATTAGAGTGGATATAAGTGTGAGTAGAGAGAAGAGGAAAGATGTATTGGTAACTGATTAGATATGTATGCTGAGTAAGGGTTCAAGGATGATTCTTAGTTTATGAATATGTGTGGCCAGAAGAATAATGGTGACCAAAGCTCACAGCTAATGGGAATTCTTTCAGGCTCATTTCACTTTTGTCTTGGTATCCCCAGCAAGCAGCACAGTGTCTGGCACATACTAGGGGAAAGGGATAGAAATAGATCGATTCCTCCCTCCCTCCCTCCCTCCCTCCCTTCCTTCCTTCCTTCCTTCCTTCCTTCCTTCCTTCCTTCCTTCCTTCCTTCCTTCCTTCCTTCCTTCCTTCCTTCCTTCCTTCCTTCCTTCCTTCC
>NC_058131.1:575782812-575937895 GCF_016433145.1 Gracilinanus agilis
AGTCCTGGGACAGAGTCCAAAATTGTGGTGGGCAGGAGAAGTCTGAAGGGTGGGCAACGAGGCAATGGTGAGTTTGTGATATTGTGGAGAGGCAGCTGCAAAGCACGGCGAATAGCAGCAGTATCAGACTCAGACAGAAACAAGGACCACTAAACCCTGCATCATCATCCCTGCTGGCCATGTAGTGAAAACATTATCTGTTTTTATTATATTTTTATTTATTTGGTTATTTATTGATTTATATATTTTATTTATTAATTTATTATATTTTATCTATTTATTTGTATTTATTTTATTTAAATATTTCCCAATTACATTTTTTTTTTGTCTTCGGTGAAACTTGGGAATGTTGAGGGCTGCTTATGGCCTTCTGGCTCTGGTTTTTGACATTTCTGCTGTATAAGTGTATTAGATTCAGGTTTAAATCCTGTCTCAGATAATTATTAGCTATTTGACTTGGGCAAGCCATCTAACATCTATGAGACTCAGTTTCTACATTTGTAAAATGGAAATAATAATAGCCCCTATTACACAGGGTTGTTATAAGGATGACATGATATAATCTGTGATCTAGTTTGCATTTGCAAACTTTAAAGAGCTGCATAAATGTCAGCTATTGTTAGGAAGTCAGTGGTAAATTTGGGGGCAGTCAGTAGCAGTAGAGTGATGGAGACTGAAATACATCCAGGGTACTTCTCAGAAGAACATTTCTATAAGTTGTGGAGATGCCGATACCAAACTCTCCTCCCTCACTGTTTTTTTCAGATCAGAAAGTTCAAATTCCAGGTTTTAACATCCAAGACCTTCTTCCTGAGAACATACATGAATACTACCGCTACCAAGGTTCTCTGACCACTCCACCTTGTTTCCCCACCGTGCTCTGGACTGTTTTCCGAAACCCTGTCCAAATCTCCCAGGACCAGGTAACTTAGATGCCCCTCTAGGGTGTGTGCCATGCTTCAGTTTTTAGTAGACTAAGATATTTCATCATTTGCATAAGTTAATGAAAATCATAGGAAAATCAGAAACAACACATTTGTGTTTCTCTTATTTCCTATTCACGTGATATTAGAAGTAGAAAAAACAAGAATGAGAATCACAAATGCTTACCAGACTATGTCTTTTTTTCCCTCTCAGTAACTCTCAGTTCTCTCAGTAACATTTCTTAAGAAGGAATAAAGAAAAGAAAAAATACTCAAAAGTACAAAAATATTTATAGCTGTGCTCTTTGCAGTGGCAAAAAATTGAAAATGAGGGGATGCCTTATTTGTTACAATTCTGGCTTTTCTGCCCTTTAAATATAGGTAAGGCAGAAGACCTAAGTTTGAATCCTGCCTTAGACACACATTAGCCATGTGTGACTCTTAGAAAATAGGTTAGTGTCTTTGGTCCTCAGTTTCCTTATCTGTTAAATGAGAGGCTTAGACTTGATGACTGTTAATGTCCCTGGTAGACCTAAATTCCTTCTCTTATAATTCTATATTCCTCCATATCACCTAAAACCATACACATTCAGGCCCAATTTAAATTATAATAAATTACAAAATAGAAAACCATTATAAAATAGAATATGCTTATATAAAACCCCATTATAAGATATATTTATATATAATATATAAAATAAACAAATATTCTAAACTATTGAAAAATCAGTTCTTCTTGGAAAGTATAATAGAGATGAGAAAACAAGTAGAGGGCCAAATCAATAATGATTTTTGGTAAAACAGAGGGACAGCCAAATGTTAGAGGGGCAGGAAATAGCCCTTTGCTTTTCTAAATTGAAAATGCTTGCTTTTGAACCAGTCTACCACAATACACTGTACTCTGGAGAGCAAGTTGTTTTCCTGAGTCTCTCAGGGCTTCCTCACTGGAAGATACTCAGTACTCAATATCCACATGAAGGGTAGAGTTGGTAAGAATTGGGAGAGTAGATATCCTCCTTCTTGTTTCTGGTTCTAGCTTTGAAAGAGGACATCCATGTGCACACAAGTGTCCACTGGTGTTACACTTCACCAACAGATCTGAAGAAGGAAAGCCCGTGTTTCTTTCCTTCTCGTTCCTCACAGTAGCAGTAGAAGTTGAGAATGTGTGTCTCTGCTCCCTTGCAGCTGCTGGCTCTGGAGACAGCTCTGTATTGCACCCACATAGATGACCCCTCACCTCTGGAAATGATCAACAATTTCCGAAGAGTCCAAAAGTTTGATGAAAGGCTTGTACGTGTCTCCTTCCACCAAGGTAAGGTGATGCAGCCTTTTTTCAGTGGGGGAGGAGAGGAAGGGAGAATGATGGAGAGACCTCTATTCTCAGGGAGGCAAAGAACCTATTGCTTCCACAGCTGTCTGACTTCAGTAGAAGATGAACTAAGAAAAGTAGGACTGGCTTAGTAGTCCTGAGAAACAATTTGGTAAGGCCCTAGCAAACTTGAAACTTCCCCTTCTTTTCTCTCGATTGCTCACCTTCCAGTTGATGTTAATAGAGCATCAATCAGGAATTCCAAGTAAATAGCCCAGGACTTAAATTGGAAAGACTTTCTCAGGTAGTTCAGGAGGGAGCCTCTCTAGGGTTGACCCTTGAAGCCATAGTTCTGCCATGGAAATCTAAGGAATTCTTTTAATTCATGAGATATGAACACAATAAAGGCTGACTTTCGATTTGAGATTCTTGCTTTCTGCCCCATGTTCCCTTCTACTGCTGTCATCACCATCAGCTGAGATTCACCACCATCTCCTCCACAATTCATGTTTAAGTGCTCACAATGTACATGGAGCTAACATGTCAAACATAATCCATAGTAAAGACATTAATAATATTTAGCAGGGTTCTGCAAATTGACTAGGCTCTTCATTTGCTGCCCTCTTGCCAAATTTCCTTAGAGCTCTTTCACAGGCATATGTGTACTTACATCTCAACTTAAGGGAGCTTAATTGTTTTTACTTGTTATGCTATAATGAAGAAGAATTAGGTTGGGTTTTTTTTTTAAGTATCCAACCACAATGTCCAAGCTTAATGGAAGTCTAAAACTGAGCCTTTGTGGCTTTTTTTTTTTTTTTTTTTTTTGGTATGTTAGCCCACTTTGGCAGTCTGGTAAAATCTATGGAACCCTTCTCCATTTTTTTAATGTATAAAATAAGAATTCACAAAATTATAATGGAAACCTATTCTATTACAATACAGTGAACAAAATATTAAGAAAAATGCAAATTCGTGGATTCCAGGTTAAAAATCCATGCCCTACCGACACCTACCCTCCCTGACTCATATCCTGCAGCTTCTGAGAGAATATCGATGTAATTAACTCCTGATTTTGGTGTTCTCCAGCAGAGAAATATATTTTTGAAGGATGTTATTTATGATACCTCAGATTTTAAAAGTAATTTCTGTCAGCCCCATATGCCTGCTCCTAAGTGTCACTCCAACTGGATCTGTCTTATTTAAAGTGACAATAACATAGAAGACTGCACATTGTCTTTTAAAATGGAATTTACCATCTATGTCAATCCCTACCTCGCCCAGGATGTAAAACCACAGGGGTAGGGTCTTCCTGGGGCTCACACTTCCTTTTGCCATCTTCCTCTCTAACTGAAGATATTTATAACTAATCTCCCCACTTTGGAAGTCACTAGCAGGACAGTTTTCATGGACAATTCTCATTTTCTGTCCAGCGAACCTGGCAGCCCCTCGTGGCATAGTGAAGCTTTCATGAATATACAAAGAAGACACTATTAATTCTTTGTTAGAAAACCAGGCCCCTCTTTTCAGATCTTAATGTAGTTCTCACTTTGGCAGCACTCTTTTCTTTGATGTTGAGATGATAACATTTACCTACTGGGTTTAACTGAACAGATGATGGGTTTTTCAAAAGCACCTTCTGGAAAATGTTCTAAAGTAGGAGCTTTGGGATCTGTCTAAGTAGGTTCTAATTAGTCAATTATATTTTGTTCTGTTTAAGGTATATTGAGAAAACCTATTTTTGTTTCTTAAGAGGCAGGCAGAATGCCAGTGGGCGGGTCTCCTAAATTCTCATCTCTGTAACCTCAGGCAATAATATTCCCTCTTTCTTCCTCCACTGGAAAATTCCATCTGCTAACCTCAATGATTCTTAAGAAAGCAAATCTACATTATAACAACTGAGTTTGGGATACCTTGGGAAATTGAAAGTGATTTGCCTGGCATTAGGCCCTGCCAGGATATTACTTTTTTTCGAGTCTACTTTTTTTTTTTCCTGAATGAACTCTTCATTAAGTATCTCTGAGTGTTTAAACTTCTAAGATTATTCACTTCTTAATTAAGTAAAAACTCAAAATTTCCCCTTGAGATAGGAGAATATGTCAAGCTAGATATAATTGGATCCTGGTAAACTATTCTATGAACTATCAGTAGATACTTAAACCAACATAAACTGCTTTATCTTCCCTTGTCCCTGTTAGGAAACTTCCCTCCCTGAGATGTCTTCCATGTTGAACTGAATGTGGGTAGGCAAAGTGACTATTTATGAATCCAAACCTAATTTTACATTGCAGGGACACCCTTTGAGGGCAAATACAGAGGATCAGAAGAAATCTTACAGGACTTTGGGTTTGACATCTAAAAGTAACCATTGCTCCATAATGCTGAATGGATATATTGGAGAAAAATTAGCCATCTTCTTAGACCTGACCCAGGTCTAAGGTCTCTGCGTCAAATGCAGGCAAATTAGTGAGGCTTGATAGAAAGTGCTTTAGTATCCCATTGGGATTCTGCTGGGTGACCCTGTGGCAGAGGTGGAAGCCCACTTGGGGCACCAGGCCCAAGGAGGCAGATCTGCTCTTGATAACAAAGCAAAATGGAGACCCCGATACAGCTTTGCCATTTTCGCTAATGCATAGCTCAACTGTAAATGCTACTTCAGAAAACCCAGGCTGGCTCTAAATGCTCTTAGGATGGAAACAGACCATCCTGTACAGTGGAAGATGGATTATAGAAACTTGGCCAGAAACTTCATTCTCCCAGAATTCCACTTTTTAAAGACAGACTTATTAGAAGGGCTGCTTTTTTCCCAGTATTGATCAGGTGGCAATCAGAAGTATGAAACCTAAAACTTGTTGGAAGCTGCTAATTCTATTCATGAGACTCCCTACCACCTAAAGCAATTAAATACAGCATCACAAGCCCCCGGGCAGTTTTAGTTTTATAGTGCAGGTCTACTTAAGGAAATGTATCACAAACTAGTAGTGATCATTCGCAGCCTGGACCATTAAACGGAGAAATATCTCACAGTTGTAATCAGATTCGTTTAAATTCGTGTCTTTTTGTCTGAGAAGTTAATAAAAGCTATGGACCTTAGAAACAGCTAGAGTGAGAGCAATTAGTCATGAAGGGCAGTCCTTAGAAGAGGGAGAGAATTTTTTTCTTAAGTCATAGTTTTTAGAAAGCTTGAGAGGCTAGTGTAAAAATTAATTTATCAACAAGGGTCCCCAGGGCCCCCTGTACTATACTTGGTATAGTTAAGTATATAGAAGTTGAAGGCATGATAAGCTTGCCCTCCAGAAGTTTGTAATCTATAGTTTAAGCTTACAATCTATAGTTTGAACCTATAGCATAGAAGCTATAGTTTTATTTGGGTGGTTGTTCATAAGTTGGCTTCCCAGAAACATTAAAAAACAATTTCAGCTCTAAGGAACCAACAAAATAGAGCACAAAAAAAATCTACAGCCTTCCATGATATGCATAGACGCTTATGTTTCTGTGGAACAAAATGGAAAATTTGTTGACATTTAGCATTTAATCAATCAGCAAACATTTCTTAAGTGCTTACTATGTTCAAAATACTGTGGTAAGTGATGAAAAGGAATAGAAATGTTGAAGCAATTTTTAAAAATATGATTGGAGAAGACTGTGAGGATAATAGAAATAGTGAGAAAAGGTCTAGTTCACAAAACGTTAAGACGAATGGTTAATAGAGAAATCACATGATGTCCAGGATAGAGGGATGGCCTTAGAATTAGGAAAACGGGTTCAATTTCTGCCTCTGACCCATAGTGGTTCTATGATTATAAGCCAATTATAACTCCTCTAAGGTATAAAGTTCAGACTAATTGCTTATCTACATCAGTGGAGAGAGTTTCTACTTTGAGAGTCCTTCATAATAAGGAATTCTCTAGTCTGTACTGATAATAATAATTCTAAGAGCCCAGAGCCAAATTTCAGAGGATTTTAAATCTTCTATTATTTTCACTAATTTTCCCTTCCCATTCCTATTCTTTATATCTTTTCTACCAAATCCTTACTTGTTTGTAAATAATACCTTTAGGTAAGAATCGTGCTAGATGTTTTCTTTGCTCCCTTCCTTATGGCATCAGTAGGATGTAGGACTAGAAAAAAAGAATTGATTTGTATCCATCAGCGTTTTTGTTGTTGAGTCTTTTTTCAGTTACGTCCAACTCTTCCTGACTCTATTTGGGATTTTCTTAGTAAAGATACTAGAGTGATTCACCATTTCCTTCTTCAGCTCATTTTATACATGAGGAACTGAGGCAAATGGAGTTAAACTGGGGACCCAGGATTTTGGTCATATTCTACTGGAGACTCTTTGGCCCAAAGACCACAGCATTGGGTCTAAGAGAAAAGGCAAACAAAGCAAAGTAACTCTTAGCTTAAAAGATGGCAATAAGCTTTGTTTTCATATGTTAGGAGCAATCAAAATGTTAAGTACATAAGTTAACATGACTGAGAGGGCCCAATAGTTTCTATAACCATGTTCTTAAGCTTGCTTGCTGCTGGGTGCTGCTGTTAAATGTAATCTATGTCAGAGGCAAGAGCCCGGCTAAATGAGATACAGGCTACATGAATCCATTTCTTCCCAAAACAAAATCTGTGAAACAACAGTTAAAATGCTAATGCCCATATTACCAGATGGACTGCGGTCAACCATTTTATATTCAGTGTTAGTGAGTTTATGATAGAAGCCATAAAATCTTGCCAAAAGAGAAATTCATTCTCAATACGGCTTTACTGAGAATAAGAATAAGGTGAGAGATGGTTTCAGAGTGAACTGGGTTTGCAGCTTGGCTTAGTAAAAGTTAGTGAAATTCAGTCTTGCTTAGCCCTTAACAATCCTGCAATTCCTTCCAAATCTAACAGCAAAACGCTCCCCAGAGAACATAAAAAAAGCTAAGATGGCTAATTTTGGAATTGTCAGGGAATTTAACCACTTTAATTGATGTTATCATATTTTGTTTGTGAAGTTATACGTTTTTTGAAGCTGTGTGTCGTGGGGCTTCGTCATTTGTAAATAAAGAACATTTGGTGGTAATTAGTGCATCACAATTTTTTTCTGAATTAGTTCAAATCAGAGAGACCATGTAACAGGGTAGATTAAAAACAATACAAACTTCTTAATTTTACTTGGAATAAAAAAGATCTGGTCTCAAATTCCATCTTTGATATTTATAAGCTTTGTGTCCATTGTACAAGTCACATAAGCCTCAGGCAACTCTCTAAGATTACAAATCATACAGAGTTTGGGATGTGCCTGAAAGTCCTTGATATTATCCATAGAGTTCAAATCATCACATTACAGATATTTAAACCAGGAAATAGGAAGTCAAGAAGTAAGAGAACAGTGGACTCCCAGAGGCAAAGGAAGAATCATTTAATTTAAATGATTGCTACATTTATTTCCTATGCCCCAACTATACATACTAGACTTGCCAAGGAAATACAACTCACTGAGTGGAAAAGATGCCCTGAGAAGGCCCCTTGGTTGTTGGCCATCTTGCTCTGGATTCTTGAAACAAGGTGCAAAGATAGGTGGGTGAGCACCGCAAGACAGAGTAAATTTCAGGAGCCACCTCACTCCTTAATCTGTATCTGTGAGGAAAGTTGATCATAAATACAAATTTTTTCCAATATTCACACTTTAGTCTTTACATAAGTGTTGCTTTATAGCAATGGTTCCCAAACTTTTTTGGCCTACAGCCCCCTTTCCGGAAAAAATATTACTTAGCCTCCTGGAAATTAATTTTTTAAAATTTTAATAGCAATTAATAGGAAAGATAAATGCACCTGTGGCCATCACCGCACCCCCCCCCTGGATCGCTGCAGCACCCAACAGGGGGGCGGTAGCGCCCACTTTGGGAATCACTGCTTTATAGTATCCATTTGTTAATGGTGTTAAAATGACCGTCATTTAGAAATTAGTTGGAAATTCCATAAGGCTCTTAAATTTACCTAATCCTCTTTTATTACATTTACAGATTTCAGATAATTTTCCAACTGACCTTGAAATGTTTTTCTGTTGCTTTGACTTGGAAAGAGGAAAAAAAACTGGACTCTAATCCTACCATCCATCAATCTTGCCAGATGGTTGACTTCTAACCTGAGCTTGTTAGGAATTTTTTTTTTAAACCCTTACCTTCCATTTCAGAATCAATACTGTGTACTGGTTCAAGGCAGAAAAGCAGTAAGGGCTAGGCAGTTGGGGTTAAGTGACTTGCCCAGAGTCACACAGCTGGGACGCGTTGGAGTTCAGATTTGAATCTAGGACCTCCTTGTCTCTAGGCCTGGCTCTCAATTCACTGAGCCATCCAGCTGCCCCCTTGTTAGGAATTTTGAAGGGCTTCTAGCTTGAATTAAGTCCCACAGAATATCCTGACATTCACTGTCTTTAAAAATACAAAATTTCCAATAGGGAAAATTTTTTAGAAGTTTCAGTCCCATTCTGAGCCCATCTTCCTAAAATCTGGGCGTAAATGAGTTAGTCTGAGACTGAGTTACAGAACCTCTTGACTAAACATGCTATAGAATGGTTTACCTGAAAAGTAACAAAATATTCTGTGTGTCACCACTTCAAGGAACCATGTTTTTCATCAGTATTGCTCCACTGAATGCAGAGTCACAACTTAGATATATGCTTCATTCTTCATAAATTCCTACAGCTGGAAAAAGTCAACAGGTGGCCAGTCTTATGATGATAAGCCTCTCCAAACTCAGCAAGGCTGGTTCTATAGTGGCAGTTATACAGTCCATTATTGATCCTTATTTCAAAGCTTTGCCAGTTTGATAAAGACCTTATCGAACTTGAACTCTGTTCACGTAGCCTTCAAGAGAACAGCCTTCAAGAAATAGGGCATCACAAGTAGAATTAAGGTGAAGGACTAAGGCAGTGTGATTGAGGAAGACCTGACCCAATATAAACTCTGAAGTCGGCTCTGTTCTGTGTTCTATATTTACCCAGTTTAATTTTTCTTGAGCTGGATTTAGTTGTTTAGTAAAAACTTATCCAGAGAGAGAACCAGCATTTCATTTGGTAGTTTTGGCTTATATTTGGTGTATTTCTCCAAAGGTTTTATAGTCTTAAGTTGGCAAAAGATATATTGGAAATCTCAAACTTCAGTTCATTAAATTCTGTGATACGTTGGGAAGTCACTGAGAATTATCCTGTTGTTTTCACCATATTCCCTCATCATTATGTCACACATTATCTGCAGAAAGGTCTTATATCATTTCTCTGAAAGGAAAAGGACCATGTTTTGCCTTTAAATCAAATACCAGATCTTCTTAGAGAATGCCAGATTGTTCCAGGAACCACAAGCTGTGTAATGAGGTGCGTGTCCCTCCTTTTGGATTTTTCTCTGATTGCACTTGGGAGTTGTAGAAGTTCCTTAAAAACCAATTAACCAATTTCTTTTGGCCTAGCAAGATGCCAGTGGAAGAACTCAGCTCTTGTAACCATGGAGTCAGTTTTACAGAACAGCAAGCAGTGTGCCCTTGTGGCAAGTGGTAGGCTCAGCCAACCTTCTAAAAGTGTTCTGCGGCTTGCTTGAGTTTGTACCTTTCCTGAAGTCGATCGCATATTTTTCAGTGTACAGCTTTCCTTTTTTGTGTGGTCCAGTCTCTGTTGTGTCCTATACACATTAAGGCTGCTCGGCCTCAACTCCCTCACCTTACCGCATCAGCAAGATGTTGATGCTTTGACCAACCAACTCCATCATGCCCTTCTGCTGAGTTGAGAGCATTTTTACCTTTCCCAACTTCCGGATTTCATAGGTCCTTTTTGCTTCTAGCTATTGTATTTCTCTCAAAGATAACCGCTTGTCTCCTCTCCTTTGTTTCTTGGAATCTTAAAGGGACCCAAAGCCAGGGAATGGCATGTTGGTCTTTCATCTCAAGGTTTTTGACAGGAAATGATATGGCATCATTCCTGAATCCTAATTCCTGCTTATATTGCTTAGCTTTGAGGCTGGAGAGAAAATATTGCTATAACTTGATAATATATGTTCTTTAGCTTTGTGTCTCTGTTGGTATTCATTATTATTTCTCTGGGACTTACATTCTAAATCATTTCTGTAGGCTAAGGCTGGGCAGCTTTTTCAGACATTCATACAAATGCTGTATAGCATATTATTATTATTAGCATTATGGTAATAATAATAATAACATTACTATTAATAATAGTTTGCATTTATATAGTGATCTAAGTTTTCAGAGTACTTTACAAATATTATCTCATTCGATTCTCAAAACAATCTTGGGAAATAGGTATTATTACTATCCCTACTTTACAGAGGGGAAAACTGAGCCGTAGAGATGTTACCTAATTCACCCCAAATTACACAGCTAATAAGTAGTCGAGGCCATATTTGAACTCAGATTTTCTTGACTCCATGCCCAGCAGTCTTTTCACTGTGCCACTTGATAAAGATCCTCATATGGAAGATCAATAAAGCTGGTTTTTTCTTCCTGGGCAACCATGGAGTCTGACTGTGTGTTCTTAAGGAAAATATGTTCAACTCCCAGAGCCTCAGTTTCTTTATATGCAAGAAAAGCCTGATTGCCATTGAAAAGGGATTATTAAATACCCATATGGTGGCAGGATGGAAAGCACTGTGTTGTTCAGCCAAGATTGAGATTTCTCAGCTGTTCACTCTACTTTTTGTGGTATTGAGGTATAGGGTCTTTTAGAGTGACAATTTAAAAAATTCTCAAGCAGTCAGGCTTGCCAATAATAGTCTTATGTGGAGAGAAAAGGTTCAGCATTCATAGGGATCCTGGGATGCAAGAACAAAAAATAAGGGCTATTTTATCGGAGACATGAGAAATTTAAACCATAAATAAGTTTTTCCTTCCATGCCTTATGACTAGAAACCTCTAGATATATTAAACAAATCTAAAACCCAAATTATACTATGTCAAGTCCACAAGCTTACAAAAGATCAGTGCACAGGCGACAGAAATAGCATAAAACCTTCCCATGAGGAACAACATCCTTGTGTCCAGGGATGGAAGAGCTCCAGAGGAGGGCAGTGGATCTGGGCAAGGAAGCCCACTCTCACCTCTCACCCAGTATTCAGTGTGGCAGAAGGGGGATAAATGGCAAATGAGAAATGAGGCAGGCTGCCCCCTTGGATTGGTGGGTGACACTTTTCTAGGTCATCTCTCTCCAGCATCTCTGCTTATCACGATGAAAAAAAAATGTTAGGCAAAGGGAACACAGACTGGTCAGGAGGTCACGTAGGACAAAGGAGAATATGTGGGTTAAGGGAGATAAAACTGAGAGTAAAATAAAGTAGTAGTAAAGACAGGATAGTCAGATTCCAGCTTTGAGATGAGAAAGGGGAAGCCCCTATTAAGGGTCTCACCCAGAGTGTGTTTTATAAATGTTTGTGGACTTGAATGAAAGCCTCCATATTTATTAAGTAAATGTGACGATGTTATAGAGTTTGGTTGAGTATGTTGGGAGGATTTAGGGGGGCCCTAAGAGAGTTTTATGACTAGGACCTTTCTAGTAGATAGAACTGCTGCCCAGCTAAATTAATGAAAAACTCTTCAGATACCAGGGATCCTCACTAAAGGGAGCCTTTGAGTGTCATCTTAACAACTTGCCTTCGGAGGGAAGAAGAATGTGCCCCTGGGGATTTTGCAAGGAATTCCAAGGGAAAAGTCATAATCTTAAGAGATTAGGTTAGGCCAAGCAAAACCGTAAGATAATTGTATACATTATTGAATTCAAAGCCAATGAATGTCTCTCTGGGTTATCTAGTTGAAAAGAGTATCTCCAGCTTACCTAAGAATGAATGTTATTTCATATTGAGGCCAGATGGCACAGAATGCTGGCACTTGAGTCAAAAAGAAGCAAGTTCAAATTTCACTTCAGACACTAGCTGTGTGACTCTGGGGCAAGTCACTTAACTCCATTTGCCTCAGTTCCTCATCTGTAAAATGAGCTGGAGAAGGAAATGGCAAACCACTCCAATGACCGCTTTCTGCCTTAGTTTTCTCAACTGTAAGATGGAGAGAATAATAGCATCTACCTCCTCAGGTCATTGTGGGGATTAAATGAGATAATATTTGTAAAATACTTAGCATCATGTTTAGAACATAGTAGGTGCCAAATAGATTCCTTTTTTCTTTCCTTCATGGGTCGGGAGGCCTATGGTGAGCATAACTAGGCTGCAGTATATTACTAACGATGAATTGCATGAAAACACTATGCATGATTAGTACTGGGGATACAGACATAGAAAATGATATAGTCTATGAAATCAAGGAATTTACAATCATGTAATTTTTCAATCCCATGAAGAGTGGGTTGCTATTTTGGAGAAACTGGAGGTGGGGAGACAGGAAGGTCATCACAGTAGCCCGGGTGAAAGTCGATAGGAACCCAACCTAAGGTGATGACCATGGAGGTGGAGAGGCCATTTATGAGAAGGATTTTGGAGTTAGAATCAGCAGAAATTATCAGTTGATTAGATGTGAGAGTAAGGGAGAGAGAAGAGTGTGGAAAGAGCCAAAATTTCAAATTGGCTTGAAGAATGGTAATGACACTGAAAGAAACATTCAGGTAAAGAGGAAGGGGTGATAGGATCACCGATGTCAAGCTAGACGGGACCCCAGGAGCCACTTAAACAAAGCCTGCTATTTTAGAGTTGAGGTAACAGAGGTCTTGGGAAACTAAATGATTTGCCCAAGGTCACACAAAGAGTAAGCATCTGAAGTAGGATCTGAACACAGGTCCTCTCTTGATTTGGGGAAAGAGATGAGTTCAGTTTGGGGACATTTTGAGTTTGAAGTGCTAACAGGATATCCAGATACAAAAACCTATGGGTTTTCTTCAATCATAGGATCAATTATTTATTTAGAACTGGAAGGAATCTTGGGGATCTTTGAGCTAAACCTCCTCATTTTATAGATAAGAAGACAGGTCCCCAGAGGTTAAGTGATTTGCTTAGGGTCACAGAGTTTCAGTGTCTTAGGGGGATTTGGGCAAAGATCTTTCTGACCTTTCTGACTCTATCCACTTAGGTTCCTAATCCAGGATAGAAACCAAGGGAAAGGAGAAGGGTTGCAAATGTTGTCATCTTCTTCCTAAAAGTGACCATTAAAGTCAGATTTCTTTTTTTTTTAAAGCTTTAGGAGTGGATGAAATTGATAACACAGAGACAGACAGACAGTTAGACAGAGAGAGAGAGAGAGAGAGAGAGAGAGAGAGAGAGAGAGAGAGAGAGAGAGAGAGAGAGAGATTGGTTGAGATCAGAGAATAAATGTTCTGAGGCCCAGCCTAGAGAAGTAGACAACTGACTTTCCTAAATGAGCCTAATTTCTAACTTAGCCCTTCTTAGATCTCAGGTGAGAATCTCTTTCCTTCTTTGACCATACTGTTTATGACAATAGCAAGGAGTTTACTGTGAAGATCTTTCCTAGCACAATCATAGCAATTTCTCAATGGAAAAAAAGAAATACTTATAGGGGTATCTAGGAAAGAATGACAATCTCTCTTTCCTTCCTGGAAGAATATTCCCTCCCACCAATGGTAAAACTCTAAGCATGAAACATTCCAAGGAGACCTGCATAACCTCAAGTCCTCCCTACAAATAAGGTGGGATGGAGTCTCATTCAACACATGGAGCCCAATCAGAAAAATTTGGCTC
Organism: Gracilinanus agilis; assembly: GCF_016433145.1. NCBI lineage: Eukaryota > Metazoa > Chordata > Mammalia > Didelphimorphia > Didelphidae > Gracilinanus > Gracilinanus agilis. The sequence continues at coordinate 575,796,723 of NC_058131.1, forward strand.
TGGGTTAATTTTGACTTTTTTTCCCTCCTTTTTAAGAGCAAGACTTTTCCTACGCAGGACTGAGTATGGGTATGTGGCTGGTTGGCCAACTGTGCATGTTCCTGCAGAGTGATCTTTGTGATTCTGTTTTGTGATTTGTGCCTGTGGTAACTTTGATCTTTTCTCTGCTTTTCTATGCTGTCGCTATGGATACTTTCCATGTCCTTCTAACGGGTTTTACACGGGGAGTCATTCTCTCTTATTTTAAATCAAAATGAACTTACCAATCAGACATTTGCTCAATGAAAGATTTAATCAGTAGTATATTTCCAAAGAGTCTCTTCCAGGCCTACTATTGGCCAGGATGTGAAGCCATCTCCTAAAGATGTGCTGGTAAAGGTGGACTAAGCCAAAGATAAACTGTTGATTGGGTGTATAACCTTGGGAATGGGCTGCACATTGTTCTATGTTTGCTTGAAATTCTGCTTTGTAATTTTTATGAATAATCAGACATGGAAATTGCAGGATATTATTGAATCTGACAAATAAGCCTAATTAAAGATATGTTACACTATCCTGTAGCATCATTAAGTTTGAAATTGCTTTCTTTAAAATGCCTCACTAGAGGATATCTAGTTGTGTCTTGCTAAGAAAGACAAGGCACAGGAATCAGATGCTATTTTTCCAATTTATTTCTCTAAGTGTGAGTAATCTTCCAATTGCGGTTCATCTTCACATCTGTTTACAGTAGGATTAAGCAGAGGGCAAGGGAAGAACAAGGTTTAAATGCTACATGTTGATTCTCTCATCACCAGGAGTCATCCTCTCGGTGGCAATAGCTGGGGTTCTAGGAGTCGCCGTCATCCTGGCGTTATCAATTTGGCTTCTCCGAAGGAAGAAGAGGTGAGCTAGTTTGGTGTCATTATGCTCAGATGTTATGGAAAAGCTAAAACAGGTTCCAGCTTGCCCCAGAAGGTATGATACCACAAAGCCCAGCTCATCTCGGCACCAGAATGTCAGAAATCCTGTGAAGTCCAGTGAAGGTTAGGTAGGGGGTGGGATAACGGAGACTTTTTCATAAACAAATGCAGATTTCTTATAAGATTATAGATTTAGGTCTGGGAAGGACCTCAGAACCATCTGGTTCAATGCCTCATTCTATAGATGAAGTCCTAAGATGGAAAGAGGTTCGGTGATGTATCCAGTGTCACAGAGGTAATAAGTGGCAAAGGCAGGATTTAAACCCACATCCTCTGACTCTAGATCCTCTTTCCACTGTGTTCCTAGCAGGTGAAAATGACCTAAATCTTCTGACTACAAACTTTATGTTGTTCTATGCTGCCTTGCCAATAGGAAAGAAGGGTCACACCTATAGAAAATAATGAATGGCTTGGCCAATGTTATTTTAGGGTATCTTCTCCCAAGCTTAGACATTCCAGTCATAAGTCGAAGAAAACCCACAAGATGGAAGTGCATCAGGGTCAGCTAGGTGACTTAGTGGAGCCAAGCCTAGATATGTGGCTTGGGTTCAAATCTGACCTCAGATACTTCCCAGCTGGGTGACCCTGGGTAAATCACTTAACCCCCATTTACTAGCCCTTACTACTCTTTTGCCTTGGAACCAATACACAGAATTGATCCTAAGACTGAAAGTAAGGGTTTATTTATTTTCTTTTTTTATTTTATTTTCAAAAACCCTTACCTTCCATCTTAGAATCAATACTATGTATTGATTCCAAGGCAGAAGAATGATAAGGGCTAGGCAAGGGAGGTTAAGTGACTTGCCCAGGGTCACCCAACTGGGAAGTATCTGAGGTCAGATTTAGACCCAGGACCTCCCATATCTTGGCCTGGCTCTCAATCCACTGAGCTACCTAGCTGACCCCTATTTCCTTTTTTATTTCATTTTATTTTTTTAAACCCTTACCTTCCATCTTGGAGTCAATACTATTGACTCCAAGGCAGAAAAGTGGTAAGGGTAGGCAATGGGGGTCAAGTGACTTGCCCAGGGTCACATGGCTGGGAAGTGTCTGAGGCCAGATTTGAACCTAGGACCTCCCATCTCTAGGCCTGGCTCTCAACCCACTAAGCTACCCAGCTGTCCCCCTCCCCCATTTCCCTTTTTAAAGGGAATTGCTAGCCTCAATCTTACATCTGCCCTGATGGTTGTGGTTCTCCTTCTCTTGGCTAACTTGAATTGTGTATTTTCCTTTTTCCAGCAGCAAGAAAGAAGATAACAAAGGAGTTATTTACAAACCTGCCCTCAAGAAGGAGGCTGAAATCAATCCCTGAGAACACTAGAACTTCTTCCAGGCCCTTCATCCAGGGGAAGACCCTTACCCTGGACTGTTTGGGGCCACTAGGCATTCTCCAGAGCAGATCAACCAACCGCTACTATTAGTCTTATTGTTTTGATGTGACTCAAGTACTGAGCCAGTTGTAAAAAGTCATCTCCTTAAGTTTTTACTCTTTGTAGCATCAACAAGGAGAGTTTTCATATCAGTAAGCATGAACACTGAGCTGTTTGACAAATCTAGGCAAGACACTGAAATGATCTGGGTTCTGGAGCCACCGTGGTACCCAGGCACCCACGAGGCTCAAGAGAAGAGTAGTACGCTATTCTGGATAGATTAGCCCAACCAAATTCTGCTAAGGAGTCTACAATACCTTCAAGATAACTTTACAGGGTCACTAGACTATGTATTAGGGACTTATGTGTCATGCTATGCCCTTGCCACTTATTTTAAAAAATAGAGTGTAGGTAGAGCATTTGTTTTTTTTACCTTTCCCTTTTATGACCTGCATAGCACTAAAGAGTATTAAGGTGAAAGCCCTAAAAGAGGCAGAGAACAGACCTCTAACTTTAGTCACAGACTTGACATTTTCAGTAACTGCTCTTATTTTCATAACCTTCTAAATCTCACGACAAAGAATGTATTTGTTGGGGAATGCATTTGTTCCTTAAACCTCACTTGAAAGGTCTGTGAACCTCTTGTTATTATAGATTAGGTCTAGAATGGGAAGTACTACAGAGGCCATCTAATGCCACCTCCTAATTTTATAGGTGAGGAAACGTAGGCCCAAGGAGATTAGTGACTTGTCCAAAGTTACCTGGATAGTCAGTATCCTAGGCAAGATTTGAATCCAGATCTTCTGACTTCAGAGCCAGTTCCCTTTCCTCTGTGTTCCCGTTAAGCTATAATGAACAGTCGTTTTTTAAGATTTGATTTGTGGGTATCATTTCCCCTCTGGGCAGGAAGAGTTTTCCTTCATTCTATTCCTTTTGTACCATGGCAAATTATTCACACATAGCATAGCATAGAGAAGATGTGGGGCAAGAAAAATTATGCTTTTCTGCACAAAAAGGCAAATGAGGACTGATCTTGGATGTTAATGCCTACATACTAATTAACTGTAGAATCTTGACTTTCCAGAGAACAAGCACTGAGTTAGGGACCCTGATCCTGGGTTTGGGCAAGGATGTGGCCAAGATTTAAGTGTTTTTTGTATGTGTGAGGGGATAGATAAACCTAGGATGGATAGTGGTACTCACCTAGAAATTTGAGATTGCATGTAAATTTTCATCTGAGTTCATTTAAGAACTCTTTTGTTCAAAGGCATTTCCCAAGCCTTTGAGAACTAGATTAGCTAGGTACGGTCCTATCCAGTATTCTTTCCAGTAAGACAGTGATGTATTGTGTTTCTTAGACTTAAACATGTATATGTTTATATATATGTATGTGTGTGTATACATATACATATATGTATATATACACATATACACATACACTTCGGACTCTAGACAGATAGGTTGGGATGGTAGAGGACTGGTATCAGGCAGGATGACCAGAGTTCAAGTTCTACATTTGATACATATGGGCTCTTTGAGCCTGGGGGGGTGTAAGTCCCCTCAAACAACTCTCTAAGACTTTACACTGTTTGCTATCTGCTCTGGGAGAGGGTTTCCTTACTAGGAGTTCCTTTCACTGATGAAATCAAAGCCAAAACAAAAACCAAATGAAAATATTTGCTCTAACGTCAGAAGTGGGGATGTGATTTACTGCTGCTGTTTTCCATACTAGAACAGAAATGAGATCAGAGGAACTCAAATTGCCTTTGGATCTTAAGGGGAAAAGCAAAAGCAAAGAGTTGGAAGATTTTTTTTTTGACTAGAGCCAGATGTCATCTGTCATTCTGCTTGACTGGGGGATAAATGCATTTGCAACAAACACAACCATAAGAAATATAAATCTCCTTTATTTGTGGCAGACTCTGGTCAGTTAATATATCTGTGGGCATTTTCTTGAGTGGACCAACCAAATATAACCATTCTACTTGTGCGGTTCATAAGATTCTTTCTGAAAGGGTCGTCCCCTCACTTATTTTTCCTCCAGAGTTGTGACAATGTATGACAGGAATTCAGTTCCCATATTTATCCAGAAACCCATATTTAGACTTAACCTTCCATCCCTTCAAGGGCCCTCAACATAAGTGATTCCTGAGATTTCTTTTCTCTCCTTTCCTCGATTGGCTGCCTGCACAAACTGAAGAGTTCTTGCTGACCAGTGGATCTCTGTGAACTTGGTAGCTCAGTCTTGTGAAAAAGATTTAATAATTTGTCACTTTCTGTAGGGCTTGGACACCTAGCCACATTGGTCACTGCCACATTCTTTTTTTTTTTTAAATAACCCTTACCTTCTGTCTTAGTTCTACAGCAGAAGAGCAGTAAGGGCTAGGCAGTGGGGGTGAAGTGACTTGCTCAGGGTCACTTAGCTAGGAAGCGTCTAAAGCCGGACTAGAAACCCAGGACCTCCCATCTCTAGGCCTCACTCTCAATCCACTGAGCCACCCAGCTGCCCCCTAAATAGCCACATTCTTAATGAGGTCCGTTGTGTAAGAAGCAGCTAGCAACTAAGAAAGAAGTAAGGATGGATATTTAGCAATTCAATGGCCTTTTTAAATCAAACAATCTGAACCTTTTTACTCTGTTCTGGTGGAAGAGCAATTATCAGTCTTTTCAAATGAGCAGAATGAACTGATGAGATCTGCTTGTTTTGCCCCAAGGCAGCGATCAGAAGTGAGTGTAATTATTCCATAGCAGAGTGAGTGCCTTTCAAATATTCTTTACACACTTAATGGATGGGTTTTATACTTGGAACTAGATAATCAATCATTGTACCTGGCCCAAGGGCTATTCATAAAACAGAAAATTTACTGTTTGGAAGGGATAGAGTGGCAATTTTTTCCCTCATCCTTTTCTTCCTACAAACACAGCATGCATGGCCCCAAAAGAGAGCAAACCCACAGCAGTAATAAAAATAAGGAGATGGGAATCAGGTCACAAAAAGTCAAAATCTCCTTTCCTATTCACTAAATCCTTCCTGCAGGTAGGGACCAAACTTAGGACATTTCCTGCCCCCCCCCCCATACCAGTTCCTTTGGCTCCAAATAAAGAATATGGATGAATGAAGATACTGTATTTTACTTTTACCCTGAATATATCAGTGGGGTTCAGTGTATTCAAAGCAGCTTCCCAAAATTATATACCTCTTATGCTTTCTACTGATTACAATTAAGGATCTAGGTCTCTGCCCAATTTCTCCAATGCTACCTGATAGAAATGATGAAAAACTTTTTTGTTTCCATTCTCAGATACTTATTGCCTTTGTATTATGAGTAATTTTGATGAAAATGTGCATTGTACATACAAAAGATTACAAATAAAATGTTTTCCATTTCAGTCTTTAGAGTCTGAAAACAAGCATTAGTTCAATGCCTGCCATCCATGTATGAGTAGGTTCTGGCGATATAAAACCAAAAGAATTGTTCCTACCCGGGAGGACATTCTGCTGGGGAGAATCTTAGAGGGAGAGGGTCAGGATTCAATATATACACAGTCAAATATATCTAACCCTATGTATATGTCACATAATTTGAGACGAGAAAAAACATTAACTATTGGGGGGTTGGGGAGTGAGATTAGGCAAGGTTTCAAAGGGGAGCTATTAAACAAAGGGGAGCTATAAAAAGGGTGATTATAGACTTTCAGGTCCACCTTGCTGTCCATTGTTATCAACATTAAGGTCCTGTGTCTTGGCTCAAAAGAAATAATTACAGATGTTCTTTCCTTTGTCCAATCAAAAAGCTCATATTTTTGGAGACCTCCCCTGTGCTCGGTGCTGTCATTTTACCCAACCCAACAACATCTAATTACTGGTAAACTGACTGCTTCAAAGAATCACAGAATCTACGAGTTGGAAAGAATAGTAACTAACGTTTGCAAACCAGTCTAAGGTTTGCATGGCAGTTTACAGACTAGATCTCATTGACTCCCTGTTCCACCACAAAGGTGTCAGACACTGGTCTGCAATATTCCCAGCAGGAATTAGATGAAAATGTAATTGGAATTTTTTTAATCCTTACTTTCTATCTTATTAACAGTTCTAAGACAGAAAGGGCAAGAACTAGGCAAATGGGGTCATACAGTAAGAAAGTGGCTGAGGTCACATTTAACCAGATCCTCTCAACTCCAGGCTGGGTGCTCTATCCACCATGTCACTTAGCTGCCCTTGATTGGGAAATAGTTAACAAAATAAGTAAAAATACAATGATGTTGTTTGGTCATTTTCCATCATATCTGCTCTTTGGGACCCCTTTTGGGATTTCCTTGGCAAAGATACTACAGTGGTTTGCCATTTCCTTCTCCAGCTCATTTGACAGATGAGGAAACTGAGGCAAACAGGGTTAAGTGATTTGCCCAGGGTCACATAACAGTGTCTGAGGCCATATTTGAAGTCTTGTCTTCCTTCCTTACTCCAGGCTTTTGGCTCTCTCCCTAAGTTTGAATTTAGCATAATTACTTCGAAGCATCACACTATCAGGTTAACTTCTGAAGGTAGCCACAGGACAGGGTGCTCCCTTGCTGCAGGGCGCAGTTTCAATAATGGTCTGGGTCATATAAATCACTCCTCTAGGCTATCCTGGTACTCTAGGCCCAGCTGCCCACCAACTCTGGTGTGGCCTCCTATCACTGGACCTTTATGTCTCCAGCCTTTCAAAGCTCATAGTTCCCTACATCAAAGAAAAGACACAAACAAGAGGTGGCCCCATTCCCAGTGCAAACATACCATACCAGGGAGGCCACTGAGGATAAGGGTGGCCTTATAAGGATAAGGCTCCCATCCCACCTGGTCCTCTGGAGCTCAGGGAGTTGTCCTTATACCTTGGGGCCAACAAGAAGGAAAGAAAGAACAAATTTCTCTGTTGGGGACTTTTGCATGCAATGCCCAATTCTAGCTCAGATACTTTTTTGCCTTTCATTTATTACATAGTATGCTAACTGGAAACAGTCACTGACAGCTGGAAGAGCCAAGCCCTTGCCATCCACATCATTATAGATTTCTGAAAGTAGGTTCCCCAAGGCTACAGGGACTGGGATCCTCTTACTGGTAGGTCTCCTTTTACATCACAATAAGATATAATGGTAAGATTGTCTCCCTAACTCATATCTGTAGCCTTTCCCAACCTAGGCATTTAGTAAATGTTTGCGGAATGGATGACAGGATTAGATCATAAGATGTAAGCTTCCCTCCAGTTTTAATATCCTAAAATCAATACAAAAATCTCCAAGGAGAAAAGAATTGAGAGAAGAGTAGCACCAACCAGTTTTGAGAATGGCTCTCAAATGGAAAATACATCTAGTATATGTCCAGTGAAGGACTGTATGCCTGGGTGACCATCCTGCCTAAGTGCAGAGGTTGATGGATTGATTTTTTTTTGAGGATAATAGCAAAAGTTTCCATTTTATTTATCTACTGTGAAGTTTTTTAAATTAATTAATTAATTTAGAATTTTTTTTGCCATGGTTACATGATTCATGTTCTTTCCCTCCCCTCCTCCCAACCCCCTCCCATAGCCAATGCACAATTCCACTGGGTTTTACATGTGTCATTGATCAAGACCTATTTCCATCTTATTCATAATTGCACTAGGGTGATCTTTTAGAGTCTACATCCCCATTCGTATCCCCTTCGACCCATGTGATCAAACAGTTGTTTTTCTTCTGTGTTTCTGCTCCCACAGTTCTTCCTCTGGATGTGGATAGTTTTCTTTCTCATAAGTCCCTCAGAATTGTCCTGGATCCTTGCATTGCTGCTAGTGGAAAAGTCCATTACATTCGATTGTGCCACATGTATCTGTCTCTGTGCATAAGGTTCTCCTGGTTCTGCTCCTTTTGCTCTGCATCAATTCCTGGAGGTCATTCCAGTTCACATGGAATTCCTCCAGTTCATTATTCCTTTCAGCACAATAGTATTCCATCACCAACAGATACCACAATTTGTTCAACCATTCCCCAGTCGAAGGGCATCCCCTCATTTTCCAATTTTTTGCCACCACAAAAAGCACAGCTATAAATATTTTTGTACAGGTTTTTTCCTTATGATCTCTTTGGAGTATAAACCCAGCAGTGATATGGCTAGATCAAAGGGCAGACAGTCTTTTAAAGCCCTTTGGGCAGAGTTGATGGACTGATAATTCAGTCATATTAACTCTCAAAGAGCTTAGTAGCAGAGAGGCTGGGATATATACCCACCCCCTGAAGTAGTGAAGTATAATTATGAAAACATTTAAAAACTATTCTAGTCCTTTGAATATGACATTACTTAGAACTTCATTTGGGTTAAGAAACTCTTTTTTGTTAGAATGTCCTATGGGTATTCTGCCCTTGTCAGACCTCATCTAGAGAAGTAGTCTTCAGTTCTGGGAATGTTTAAGAAGACTGAATAAGCTGGAGAGTGTCCAGAGAATGGGGAAGAACTTTGAGTTCACATCATCTGAGAATTAGTTGAAGGACTCAGACATATTTAGTCTGGAGAAAACTCAGAGAGGAAATGGGGCCTGTCTTGAAGCATTCAAAGGGTTGTCACACAGAAAAGGGACTGGACTTGTTCTGTTTGGCTCCAAAGGACAGAGGTTTAATAGAGGTCAATTTAGGTATGATGTCAGGAAAAATTTCCTAACAATTAGAACTGTTGAAAAGTGGGTTGAGGGGGCATCTAAGCAACTCAGTGGATAGAAAACCAAGGCCTAGTTGGGAGGTCCTCAGTTCAAATCTGACATCACATACTTCCTAGCTGTGTGACCCTGGGCAAGTCACTTAACCCCCAATGCCTAGCCTACACTCTCTTCTACCTTGCAACCAATTCACAGTATTGCTTCTAAGATGGAAGGTAAGGGTTTTAAAGAAAAGTGGATTCAGCTGCCTTGAGAAGTAGTGAGCTTTCCTTTCTTGGAGAGGCTAGATAGCCCCTTAAGTAGCATGTTATTAGTAGAGATTTCTTTCATATAGGAGTTGAATTAGATAGCCACGGAGGCTCCCTCTGGTTCTCAAGAGATGTGATTCTGTGAAGGTTAAGTTAGAGGAACTCATACCATTACAATCTAGATGAGAATAGTCTCCATGAATGATAAGGTTGGTGGTTTTGTTTTTGCATGTTTTTATTTTTGAGTGGGAAGAAGGAAAAAGAGGGAAAAAATGAGATATAGGTGTAACAGTGTGGTGGGTGAAATCAGAATTAAGTCACGAAATGGAGTCAGTGTGGTTCATTCAATTCCCATAATTCCCTCAAAAGCCAGTGCATATCAGATTTTTCTGAGGTGAAATTTTTTTGTTCTCTCCTAAATTCTCCTCTCCATCATTTTTTATGGCCTCTCAAGGATTCCTCTACACTAGGATGTGTATATAGAGAGAGCAAGTCCTCTTTCTCCTTGATTTAAATGTTGTACTTAAAGGCAGTTCAGTTTCCATAATAAGAAAATAAAAATGGAATCATGACTTTGGATCATGTAGGAAGGTTGATTTTCATTAAAAAGCCCTTTTATTATTAATTAGGAGATGACACTACAAAAGGCCAGTCCAAATTTGGATGGCTATTGTAGGCTGCTGCTCACTGCTTCGAAGGTACAAAGGTATTGACATTGCCCTTCTTACTAACTCATCCCACATCCCTTTAAATTTCTACATGAAGTGCATTAATTCTTCCCACACGTACTGAGCCCAGTAATGTCTCTAAAACCTGAGCCTTTTCTCTCACTCCCACTGCCTTCAATTATGCAAGGACCTGCACATGCTTAAATGATATCATTTAGCATTCTTCCTTTAATGCATGGCCACCAAAAGTCACTAGTCATGCTTAAAAGGCAGAGAATGTGGACAGCTGGAGCCATCTATAGGGAAGTCTGGGACCCACAATACTCAGACCCAACAAGCCAGATTTTCTCAGGCAAAGCTGATAGGACTTTATATGCTCCAAGGCTTTGACTGCCTGTGCATATCATCCTCCGGCAGCGATTTGGAAACTAAAAGGGATTAGTCTGAACCATTACAAGAAACAGGGAAATTCTGTATTCACTCTTTGCCTCTACTCCCTAGGAAGAATCAGAATAGGAGCTCAAGTGAGAATTTGGAACAAGTGATCTGATTTGAATTCTGGCTTTGACACTGACTAGGATCTTGGCCAAGTCACTTAGGATCATAGATTTTAGAAGCCCTCTGACCTAATTCTTCATTTCACAAATGAGAAAACAGATCCAGATGTGGGGAATAGAGAGAGCATGGACTCCTTTAAGGGAAGTACATCTGGCTGACAAGATAAGAAGTGACAGACAAGAAAGGAAACTCAAGAGCAATATATAACCTCCTCCTCTTCTGATTGGTTAAACCCCAATCCTTGTTTTGATTGGTTAAACCCCAATTTTTGTTTTGATTGATTTTTGAGGGGAGGGACCATCTTTGCATCAGGGCCCAGGTTAAAAGGAGTCTGTGAGCCTCCATTTTTTGGTACTCTTGCTTACTGGTTGTAACACTTGTAACACTGGTTTGTGAGTACCCATTCTCACCAGAATGAAAAAAAAAAAAGCCTTTGATATGATGATGCTGAGTTCAAGATTCTTTTGAGTAGGAGGTTGTTCCTCTCGCAGAGGATTTACCCAAAACTTCACAGGTTATATGTCAGCGAACACATTTGAACTCAAATAACCTGAATTCAAGTTGAGTTCTCTTTCTACCATAGCACATTGCCTCCCTTTCTTTGCCTCATGGAAAACAGTAGTTGTTCAATTCACAGAACCACTGTGAGGTAATGATAAAGAAAAAGCTCTTTGAAGACTTTTAAAGTGTCGTGTTCAACTATTGTCACTAGTCAAAGTGCATGCTTTGACTAGTTCTGCATCCTAACAAGGTCACTTGGAGCATATCTCTGGTGCAGCCCATTTGGACGACTGGTTTCTATTCAGTCTGGGGACTGGCAAGACATTTCTCACCTGTATACCCTAAATATGGAAGCATAAGAAACAGTGTGATCTCCATTCACATGGCAGAGAAATGACCTCTCAACACTTGTAAGTCAAAGTCATTACTTATGCTGTTGTTCATTCATTTCAAACATTAACTATAATTATCTGCAGTGAAAGCAAAAACAGGGCTCTTGCTGATCCCAAGGACAAAGACCTCTGGAGAAGCACAATATCAAGACAATGTTCAGTCAACCAGTACGGGTTTTAAGCCTCTTTGACAAAGGAGCTAACATAAACAATAATGAGCTCATCTGCTGAAATTAGCTCCCTAAAGTCAACTATTTCAAGTTCTTCATCACAACTCTGACCTGTATTTAAATCTCTAAAGTGATCTTCTGGGAGACAGAGTGTGGACCCAGATAGAATAAGATGATATTCACAGGGTTAAATTGGGTTTGGGAAAATCAGTTCCATTAATATAGGATGGGAAGGAGCCATGGTTAGTTACCAGTTTATGAGGAAAATATCTCAATAGCAATTAGTGGTGGGGTTAACTTCAAAAAGCTAATGATATCTGGGGATTGCAGTGAGTTTATTTTCCTGGAATGAGGTAACAATCCCTCTACACATGGCTAGGCACAGTGGGAGGAAGGGTGCTGGTCCTGGGGTCAAGAAGACTCATCTTTCTAAGTTCAAATCCAGCCTCGGACACTTACTACCTCTGTGACCCTGGGCAAGTCACTTGACCTTGCTTGCCTGTTTCCTCTGTAAAATGAGCTAGAGAAGGAAATAGCAAACCATTCCAGTATCTTTGCCAAGAAAACCCCAAATGAGGTCATAGTCGGACATGACCTGAAATAACAATAAGTACTTCCATACTTGCCTCAGTTTATTCTGTTCAATTCTGTGTCCCACAGTTAAGAGGGACATTGATGAGAAGAGAGCATTCAGAAAAGGAGCCAGGATGATAAAGGTCCATGAGTCCATTCATATGAGGATAGTTGAAAGAAATGAAGGTTTTTATTCCAGTGAAGAAAAACCATGATAGCTGTCTCTCAACATTTGGAAAGATGAAAATCATACTGGCAAGGGGCAGAAGTAGAAGGTGCAAAAAGATGAATTTGTATTTGATGTCAAAGAAAAACTCCCTAACATTTAGAGATTCCCCAAAATGGAATGGGCTACCTTCAGAGATAGTAGTGATGGAAATTATTATTATGCTGTATTAATATTAACTTGCAATCTATTCTTTGGGGGTCAGTCTCTCCATCTTTTAGTCTAGCAGAAGACCTCTTCTAGCCCAAACTGGCATATGTTTTCCCCAGAGTTAACAATTAGAAGATAGATAACCTGGTTGTTGTTGGGTATGTTAGAATGGGCCTTCCTTTTTGTTATGGATTGGCTTAGACTCTGAGGTCCTTTTTCTCTCTGAAGTTCTGGCTTTTAAAAAAAAAATTCTATTAACCTTCTGGATAAAGTCTTCTCTCTTCAAGACTTCCTATCAGCTGACAAAGCTCATCATGCGTCTAAACAAACCACTCCTCAAACTTAGGTCAACAAACTATCCACCTGCTACCCCCCATTCCCAAAAGTTTATATCTCATCTTCATCCTTCAAACTTGCACCCTTCCATCTCATCTTGCTGTGAGGAAAGTGCTTTGCCAACCTTAAAACATTATTTAATACTCTTTATTATCAGGACTCCAGGCCACACATCATTATTCAAATCCAGATCAAAACTCACTTTCCTTTGGGGAATCTTCCCTAGTTAATCTCACCCTCTGTCTAATCATACCTATATCGACAATTTCTATAACAACACTGTAAAGACAAACAACTATCAAAGACCCGATAACCCTGGTCAATGCAATGGGCTAATCATGAGTCCAAAGGCCAGATGGAGCAAGCTACCGACCTCCAGGGAGAGAGGGGATAAATTCAAGTTGCAGAATGAGACCTAAATTCTCAGACAGGATCAAGGGAATTTATTTCACTTAACTAAGCAAATTCTTTACAAAGGATTAGGTTGGGTTTTTTTGGGGGGGGTATGGATTTGGAGGAGCAGATTGAGGTGATGTGGGAAAGAGTTGTGAGGAAGAAGTAAGTGTTTTTATTTTTTTAGTCTGTACTACATTATTTTGAATGTCTTGTAGTGCTTAAATGTTAAGTTGTATGCATCTTCATCTTTGCAATTATGGTTTTCTTGAGGGCATGGAGTCCATACATCTTCTATTGAACTGTCTCCTATGTTTCTTTCAACAATGCCTTCAGGATTGCATACACCTAGGTCCCAATTACTTTGAATAATGACTCCATGGAAGTAGTCACATGTATCTGGCTGTGCACTATTATATTAGAAATTACAATTATGTAAAATATACTGGTTGGTTCCAGCCCAGTGGAAATACAGAGTGAAAATTCAAATGATGTAGCTACTTTAGAGGGAATCATTTGGACTAATGGGAATCCAGCTTTACCCTTGATAAATTAGATTTACTTCATTTTTTCAGGCACTATTTTTTTCTTTAGAACTCTTACCTTCTGTCGTAGTAACAACTCTAAGGCAGAAAGGCAAAGGCTAGGCAATTGGAGTTAAGTGACTTGCCCAAGTCACACAGCTGTCTGAGGCCACATTTGAACCCAGGTTCTCCTGACTCCAGGCCTTGTGCTCTCTCCACAGTCCCATCTGGCTGCCCCTAGACTTCTTGACAGACATCAGAAAAGGGGGCTTTCCTTTGTAAGTAAAACTGTGGTGTTTACATGCTGGTTAAAAAAAAATCACTTCCTACTCTGTTCACCTAGTGATGCCTCAAACACCTGCTGCCTCACTGAAGCTGGGAAAGGGAGAAGGGCAGTCCCAACATTACAGATCCCCCTAAGTGCCTTGTTTTATGGGATTAACAAATAACACAAATTTCTCCAATGTTTGGGGTTAGTCACTGGCAGAGGTCTCCTGCAAAATCTAAATCAAGTCAAAAGGTTTAATTTAAAACAGATTAATAAAAGTTTCATATATAATATATATAACATACATAACACATATAAGTAATATAACAGATGAATAAAAACAGTCTAATTTGAAACAGATTAAATTAAAACAGATTCAGTGAAAACATATGCCCTGGAGCTGCTATCAAAGGACTGGCTTCTTTGCTATGTTGGTAACATCTGAGCAGTTCTTAACTCCAGAGGATATTTGATTATATATATTATAATATGTAACAATTATATTTTAAGTAAATATTCCATATGCCAAAGGAAGACACTATCCATTTTTAAACCTTTGATAATTAAAAAACATTATGCCAAGAAGATTATCAATTTTTTTTTTAACTTTCCCATGATTAACCTAATTGTGGGAACTTGGGCAAGTCATTCACACTCTGGGCCTCAGTTTTCTCAGGTATAAAATGAGAGAAATAGACTAGACCATGTTTAGGGGCCTTTCCAGCTAACATTTTGATTTTGTAAAGCAAAATAATTTAGTCAGAAAGTGCCCAGATGGGACAAAGTAGAATAAGCAGTATATTTGCAAAAAGTTAATACTTCATTCAAACTCTTGACTACAAATGTTTGGCTTTGTTAAAGGCAAAATGTTATAGCAGGAAGAACACTGAACCCAGATTCAGATCTTAGCTCAAATCCTAGCTATAAGCTCACTGACAGCCTTAGGTAATAATTGCACTGGTTACATCATGGGATACCATGAGTAAAGAGCTTTGTAAACCTTGAAAGGCTTTAGAATTTTTAATATTATAGGATTGTTTACAAAAATGCCACCACTTTGGAATGGGGCATACAGATTCAATCTTTAAGTGCTTCCTACTATGTGCCTGGCACCGTGAGTGGTTCTGGACATATAAAAGGTAAAATTTAACAATCCCCTCTAAGGATCGTACTATTAAAATCCACCAGATAATTGTTTTGGCAGTGCAGACCCTCACTAGAGCCACCACCTTCATATCAGGTTTCAAAATATGTCATAGAAAAATATGACATTAAAAAAATTACTTTTTGTTCAATTGTTTTTCAACTGTGCCTGACTTTGTGATCCCATTTAGGGTCTTCTTGGTAAAGATACTAGTTTGCCATTTCCCTCTCTAGCCCATTTTTACAGATGAAGAAACTGAGGTAAACAGGGGTAAATGAATTGTCCAGGGCCACACAACTAGTGTTTGAAGTCAGAGTTGAACTCAGAGTTTTCCTGACTCTAGGCCCAGCACTCTAACCACTAACATCCAGCTGCCCAGTAGAACTTTTTTGCCCTTCATTAAGAGATGAAACGCTGTGATGGTTGTCTCCCCATACCTCTAAATCTCCTTTAATTCACAATTTTGGTGCTTATGTGTTTTCCACAGTGACTTTGTGGATAACTTATTCAGGATGCCCCCAGGAACCTGTTGAAGACTTTATCTTATTTATTACTCAGAATACTAAAATGGATTTCATTGATATAGATGGTCCCTCCAATAATGCAGATTACCTTCCTGTCCATGTCTTCTGAAAAATTCATTACGGACTCCACTCCTGAGGGCGACATAGCAAGGATTCTAAAGAAGCCCATGAAAGGTCCATTAATTAGTTATCCTCCTATCTTGCTATCTAGCCAACCCACCAGTTTCTTTTCAAACCCCTACCTTCCATCTTAGAATCATGTGTATTGGTTCCAAGACAGAAGGGTAGTAAGCACTAGACAGTGACTTGCCCAGTGTCACACAGCTGGGAAGTATCTAAGGCCATATTTGAACCCAGGAACCCCTCACCTCTGGGCCTGGCTCTTAATCCACTGAGCCACCCTTTTTTCAATCTATTTCTTTTGTGACACCCTTTCCTCTGCTTTTCTTCATACATACTTCATAATTTTGTGTGCTTCAGTTTGTACCCCTTTTCCCCATGTGCCTGACAATTGCCTGTAATCCAACCCACTCTCCTTTTTAATTCTGGGCACAGATCATTGTCCATTTGTACCCAAATCTGAACATTTCAAAAATAAGAAATAGGACTTAGGTGATGTCAAAGACATCCTACTGGATACAAAGTCAAAGTTTATAACAATAAAAAAAAAACCCACATGCAGGAAGAAACACTTCCAGAGATACTAGATCCAGAGACAGAAGATGCTAATAAGAATTAAGACAGCATCAAACTCAATCTCTTTTTTATTATTCACTGATAAAATACTGATGCTTGAAATATGATGCTACATTTACATACTGAAATCAAGGTCTAACATTGTAATTAAATATTAAATAATAGTACAATTTTAATAGAAATTTATATTTTTTACACCAAGACAGCATTATTTTCTATAAAAGTCTAAAATTTAAAAGAGATAATTCCTGTCATTTAATCATAAAAAAAAATGGAGTAGAGCATCTCATTAAGTAGGAAACATAGAAGCAGCAGTTATGGAGGAAAACATAGCAACAAAAGTCTTAAGAAAAGCAATTGTGACACACACTCTACCTCAGGTTAGGCATGGAAAGAGTAAAAAAAAAGCTATGGAGGCAATAGTGAAAAAAAAAAAAGATTATCTCCTAGATTTTTACCTAACTAGAGACTAGAGTATAGGGTAGTTCTCCCCAGAGGGTAACAACTACTATCACATTCTAAAAATTGGCACTCATATTGGCAGACTCCATGAGGTTTAAGACATTTGGGGAATCAAATAATTTCTTAGCCTTTGACTTAGGGCCTCCTAGTAAGGACTCAGGGACGGTGAAGAGACCGTGGCAAGAGGGAAACTTATTTTGCTACTGCTTGCTTAAGCATACCACTTACTTGATATTAAAAGGACCTAAAAAGGATCTTAGAATATGAGTTTACTACTCAGCAAGAACATTTACTTAAAAAAATACAAAAAGCCATTTTCTATATAATTCACAGACTTCATAATTTATTTCTTTTGGCAAATTTATAATTTTCAGTTACCCGAAGAGACATCCACTTTGTCTCCATCACCAGGAACAGGAATGGTCATCACAATCTCCCCATTTAAATAAAACATGCTATGATTTCAAAGGCATTAAAGATAAATATAGCACTTTTAACAGATGGTCTAATTTCTATCATTTACATGCCAGTATATCCAAGCACTACAATACAGTGCTCACAATTTCAAGGTCAAGTTAACTGCATTTTTTAACACGTTGCAAAGATCCTGCTTGGAAGACAAAATCCCCATAAGCACCATCTCCTTTAAGGCTTGTTTTAAATAACAAAGGCAAAAAGCATCTTAATATATACATAGAATAAAGGAAGAATATAATCTTCCCTTTGTGTCTTCCTTGCAATCAGGCTAAGCAACATTATTTAAAACATTAAATAACAAATCCCAACTTTTCTGTGTATCATGGCAAAACTGAGAGGGAAAAAGAACTTGAAATGGCCTTTTACTAACAACTATTTTAGGATCATTACATAAAGAAAATTTTTCTAAGCTAAATCAACAGTCTCAAAGTAAAGAATAGTTTTTCTTCTTAGTCATAGTACAGTTTTTGGTTGGAGTTTTTGCGATGGGATTTCTTAATATCTCAGCCTTCTTTACATATCACTAGAGTAACTTATAAGAGTTATACCACAGGACTTTTTTTATACTTGTTAATCAACAAATATTTCTTCTGACTGTTGATAACTGATTTTTTAAAAGTTAATACTAGTAATAGTCTCTTGTTCACAAATGAGAAGGGGATAAGAGGAAGTAATCATCCTTATGAAAATAAATTTCAGTTCAATGGATATTTCTCATATTCCTAGTCTATGCACAGATTTCATTTTTATAGATGCAAATTCTGCCCATAGCTCTCCTAGTCTAATGAGAATTTTTAAAGCCAAGAAAATGAGAAGCTTAAGCTATACTATTCTTTGCCCAAAGTAAAAACCAGTGTAGAACTAAAGTGAAGGAAAATAGATAAATTTAAAGGAAAATAGCTACAGCTCCTTAAGGGCATGTCTGTCTGAGGCATATTAATAATTCAAACTTCTCTTCATTCAGCCCAAAGTGAAATGTGCAATTTAGACATCATGGGCAAAATTTATAAAATGTATTTAAAAAATTTGTATTCAAGGTTTAACTCTCTGGGATATAATGTGTAACTAGCTCAGGACACTGAATACAATTCTTTTTAAAAGTCTTTATCTTATACTACTTCTCCAAAGTTTCTCTCAGTCTGTCATCCTAGTACTCAGTATTTCTCAGTATTTCTCTCTTCCCTTCTGACTAGAAGACCTAGTGCATCTAAACAAATTTACTGATTTATCACCTTACTGTACATATCAGCTCCATTCCATATTCCATACTACCATTTTTTCTGAAAACAAATGCTAGTTATTACCAGCATGATTTATTAGGAGTTTTCTCAGAAAAAATGAAAGCAAAAGGAGGTTTAAAAGCTGAATTAACACTAGGAATATTGCATCTGCCACTCAAAGCCAAAAAGTCACAACTTTTGGAAAATATTAATATTACATAAAGTATGTTTGTTAATTTCAGATGTATTTCAATTTTACATTACTCCATGGCTAAAGAGATTATGCCACTTTGGGGATGAAAATAAAATGCCATTCACCATTTAACATATGAACAAAATGAAAGTCCATTTCTTTACTGGCTTACTTTTCTCATGTTTTCTTTTAACCTTTTATCTATTTTGTTGAGTTTTATTCAAATATATACCATATGGTTTCTTATAAGGGATATTCAGGAATAAAATACAGGGCTGCCATATAAACTAGGCACAAAGTTGAACAATTTAAGCTGAAAGCCACAAGAAAGGAAAACCCTCAAAATGAAAAAAAGCCTAAAAGTTATTGATAAAATAAAAACCTTCCCAATTTCAAATACCTTCTTAAGCAATCTATAACTGTTAGGATGGCCTCTGTTACTGAGAATGTCATCTCTGTTAATTTCTAAATTCATCTGGGCTATGCTGAACATATTTTATGTAGTAGATCCATGGTAAAATTGATACTGTCCTTAAGGATTGTTGTTCTAATTACAAATACAGGTTATTTCCCTATACTACAAAAAAAAATTTTAGATCCCCAAAGAATTCAAGATGAGAAAAAAAAACCTTCAAAAATATAGCCACTAATAAACATCTTATTTTGAGTAAAGATCACTGAGAACCAGAACCTATTGTCTCATAAGCCACTAATTACCTGAATTAATCTAACCCTAAAAGGAATGTGCTTCAATAATAACACACAAGAAGGACCACAGAAATTATAGCCCTTTAACTTTTTGAGGCTCCATAACTTAAAAGATGTAGGTTCAGCAAGTAGTATGTTCTTGATGTATTAATTTAAACATACTGAAAATATAAAGACACAGCTACACATTCCTTTCATACATTCTTGGATTTGCCCCAGGGAGTTATCATTCACGTATGCATTTGAGACAGCTGCTGGATAGAAGCCTTATTAGATGAGAATCACGTATCTAGTTGGCATTTTTTCCTTCTAAATTCAACCAGAAAAAGAATTTTAGAAAAAGGCACAGTTGTGCTTCCTCTAAAAACACGGAAAGCTGTTCAGGGAGGTCCCAATTCTCAGATGTTATCTGGCACGCTGGTTGGAAAGAAGGAAGTCCTTGTCTCGGCACAATAGGCATCGTTTCAAATTTCTACAAGAGCCACCAGCAGCGAAGAATGCCCAGATACCCATAAGCAGCATGATAACATATGATGCTGCTAAACTTGCTTTATAATACGGATTCAAGAAGGTCTGTAGGGAAAGAAAAGTAAATTAGCTGGGGTGACATAAGATTTTATAATAGTTGAAAAGATGAAAGACAAATGAAGGTAAACAGAATATATTCAATAGCTCAGGCTTACTTCAACAAATGTTTAATTTATGTGCAGTACAATAAGCACTAACCCAATGAAACAAAACTTTAAAAAAGAGAAAGAAGAACAACTGAAAAGGCAAGAAATTGGCTTAATAAATATAATGAGATATATTTACTGTAGCTTGACAGATTTAAAGGGCATATATGAGTAGCTCATGGGAAGTGAATAGGCTGAGGAACTGAGTGGTTACTGTGTTTGAGGGAGAGTCAGTGTATGTTTTGAAGTCCCCTATTATGAAGGCAGGAGTTGGGGAGGACAGAAAAATTGTAAGCCATGTACTGAACTCATTGAGGAAGGAGAGTAATCTAGAGGTCTATAAATAATAGCTAACAGGGTTTTGATTGGCTGATATATGTGGACTGCATGAACTATAAAGGAGGAAAGGTTACTGAGTGATGGAGATAGGAAAAGAAACAGAGGTGGAAACAGGGAGTACAGAGTATTCTAACTCTCTTGCCTCAACAAGTGAGCCAAGGGGAATGAATGATAGTGTACCCCAGTGGCTGTGGAGGCTCTGTTATCATGTAAAGTCAGGTGTCAGTAATTACTAGAAGATGGAAGTAGTAGGAGAGGAAAAGATTTAGGCTGAAGTGAAATTTGTTGTCTATGGAACAGGCATTCTAGTCTATTTAGTGGAAAGAGTGGATATTGTAGGTCAGGATTTTGGGGTAGGGAGGTGAGGAAAATGGGAAATGGGGTATGATTAGGTATAAGTATGAGAAGTGCTACTCTTTTTCCCAGAGAAGGCTAAAGATCATGTATGAGGTAAGTTCAGCAGGTTAGAAGGTACATGTTTCTTGCCCATAATGCACTTGCCTTTCTCCCTTGATGTTAAAAACAGAAGTTGGTCCTGAGTTGGTTTTTTTTTTTATCTTAAAGATTTTTCTGATTGTTTTTGAAGTTTATCTTACTCTTTTCTGTTGTTACTGTTTCCTGATTATGTCAAATATTTCTATAAGGAAGAGAGGTTAGCAAAGATGGAATAGCTTATGCATAATATCCTCTCAAAAGTCTTTTGTTATTATTATTAATAATAGCTATTATTATTAATAATAATAAATGGAATAAAATTATTTCAAAGTTCCAATTTAATTTTTGTTTATTCTTTAAACAGGAACAAATGAATGACAATTCACATTTAAAGTTAGAATAGTATTCACAAAAGGTGAATGTATTCTTAAGAGGTAAATTTTTAGAAAAAAATACATACAAATGAGTACTTTATTTCTAAAAGAAACCAACCAAGGTAGAGATGAACAGAATTTAAGAGGAACCAAAGATTCTAAAAGAATAGCATAGAAATAATCATTTTACCAGTTTAAAAATTATGAAAAGGCAGAGAGAAAAAGTGTATTCTCATATTTTTTAAAAAAGTCATACTCCTAGATGTCATTTCCTTCTTTAGCATATGTGTAAGTGTCTAATAGAGTGGATATCTTATAAACAAATAAATTAGACTCACCAGACCTGACACCAGCAAATGACTCAGGATGACCACGATTAGGGCCCACCAGTTTTTTGTCTCACATGCATCAAAAAACACAACTCCCCAGAAGACATGCAGCAAAACCATAACTAGAGTCATAAAAGCTGAAAGACAGTGAAATATTAGTACACAGTCATATGAATGAAATTAAAATTAGGATATGAAAGCTTTCTGAGTTAACTTCTTTGAAAGCTAATGTAACTTTCTAGGGCTATCATCCTGATTCTAATTACTCACAACAGAAATATGTAAGCATCATCCATCAGTGAATCCCACTACATGCTATAGATATAAGATATGGGAAAGCAATTAATTTAATTTTTACCTTATGATAATTATGTTTCAACAATACACTGAATAGTGTTGTAGTTTCACATCATGTGTGCATGTGCATACATGCATCAAATAAAACAAATTCCAAATGAGAACTTCATGGATTTTAAGCAATTTCCTTAAATGGCTGAAAGGTAAAACTCTATACCCTTCTCTATTGGTTCTGCCTACAACAAATAAAAAGATTTCCTTCACCTACACAGAATAATTACAAACATCTTATACCATATACCATAATAACCTCAAAAGGGATACATGATCCGAAGTAATACCATAAAAAAAATAAATAAAAGGGCCAGCTAGGTGGTTCAGTGGATTGAGAGCCAGGCCTAGAGAAATGAGGTCCTAGTTTCAAATCTGGTCTTAAACACTTCCTAGCTATGTAACTCTGGGCAAGTCACTTAACCCTCATTGCCTAACTCTTACTGTTCTTCTGCCTTAGAACCAACACACAGTATTGATTCTAAGACAGTAAGTAAGGGTTTTTAAATAAAATAAAATTATAGAAAACAGATCAGGTACCTGTATAACTATGACTAAGGGATAAATTTGTAACCAAATAAGCCAGTGGCTTGATAAATATAAAAGAGATCATTTTGATTACATAAAATTGAAAAACTTTTTTTGAGTATAAAATTAATATAAGTATAATAAGAAGGCAAGTGAATTATGATGGAAAATATATACACTAAATATACCTAATAAGAATTTGATGTCTGCCTTCAAGAAACTGCAAAAGTCCTTTAATAACTCAAGTTTCTTCTAGAAACAATAGTCTATCCTTTTAATACCAATATTCCCACCAGGGCTGCTGAATGGCTATATAATATTGAATATAGCAGTCCCAAAGAAATAAATATATCACACAGATATATGATATGATTTAAAAAAAATGATGATCTAGTCAAATGGTAAGAACAAGGAAAAGACAGCTGGACAGCCCTGGTGCTTTAATGGTATGCTCCTAATGTCAAGAAGGCAAAGAGTTTCTCTAGCCTCCTATGAGAAACTTATGAGAGGACATGGACAAGAGTCACATAGAAAGGACAGGCATATGTGAATTGCAATCTGCATTATTGGAGGGAATTTGTAAATTGATTAAATCAAAGAACCCTATGAAGATCTGAATATAGTCACAGAGTCAGTTATTCAGAATAACTGTATTAACAGTTTAATAACACGATTTCAATACAAACCCCTTCTAGTAGAATTCATTCTCTACATGAAATAGAAATAATAAACTTAATATTACCTCATGTTTCATATTTTATTACCTCTTGAGTGATTTCATCATAATTTATACCATAAGTATGAAACAAAATATCTTTAGCAAGTATATTCTAGTTTTGTTTTTATGTAACTTAAGAATAAATGTAATTACTACAAGATTTACATACAGTATTATTTGAAAACTATCAGCATAATGAACAACAATTATAACATATACTATACGAACATTTGCTTTGTAATTTGTGATATATAGATGAGCTGGATAATAATGGCCTTTTAATTTTTTTACTATTATAATACTTTTGCAGAGACACTTATATAAGCTATCACATTTCTAAACAAAAATTTCTCAATTTATCAGCTTATCAAGGAGATTGAAAATTTCTACTTTGAGGTATGGACAGGGTGTAAGAAAATGTTCTTACACATACACACATACACATGCACATGCATGCGTGTGACAGAACAGGTCTAAAACAGTTGATTATTTTTCTCTTGAATTTTTTGCCTCCTGATTCTACTGAAGATCTTGTCCTGCCAAACCTCAGCCTGAGATTACTCCCCCCAACCGCTGCCTTCATTCCTATTTGTGCTGCTGAATGAAGAGAGAAAATCATGGAACCTTGCTGGCACTACAAATTCATATGGCATATTCTCAACTAGGCCCTCAACATGGATAAATGATCCTTTCTCTTTCTAATGACCATACCACTTTTTCCAAACCTTTTTCTCCCTCCTCAAACCTCCCATCCTTTATAGCCAGCTCCTCATCTCACATAACTCAGGTGCCTTCACTCTTCTTCATCTCCTTCACTTCTGGCTCAAGGAGAAGGAGCCCTTCTCCTTGCCAAGGATAACCCCTCTATAGGCCAAGTGATCCCATTCCATCTCATCTTCTCCAGCAGACTGGCCCCGCTATCAATCCTATTCTCTGAACAATCTTCAATCTTTACTAGAGATTTTCCTATTGCTTACAAACAAGGCTCTGTCTGGCCTGGGTCATCTCTTCTCTCCCTACACTATTCTAATAGGTGATATTAGTGGCTTTCCATGGATTCTGTTACCATTTCTATGCTGAGGATTCCCAAATTTACTTATCCAGCTCTTCTCTCTCTCCTAACTTTCAGTCTTGCATTCCAAAAGTCTATAAAACAATCAAGCTGGATATTCTGTAGACATCTTCAAATCAACATATTCAAAGTTTAACTCACTACCTTACTCCTAAAACTCTTTTCTCTTCCTAACATACTCCAGGGTGCCACTATCTGCTTGGTATCCAAAACTAACAACCTAGGAATCATCCTTGATTTTTTTCATTCTTTCTCACCCACCTATCCCCCAAACTCCAATATGGTGCCAGAGTCCTGTTCATTCTACCTTTGTACTCTCTCATACGTGCCCCTCCCCCCCTTTTCCCCTGACACTCACATCATCCTGGTTCCAGCTTTCCTTACTTTACTCCTAGTCTTCTACAGTATTCTTTCGGCTAGTTGGTCTCCCTGCCTCAAGTCTCTCACTATTCTAGTTCATCCTTCACTCAGCTATCAAACTGATCTTCCTAAAGCACAGGTCTGATCATGTCACTCCTCAGTCCCTAAACTCTAGCAGCTCCCTATTACCTCTGGAATCAAATATAAAATCCTCTGGCTTCTAAAGTCCTTTACAATCTCACCCTTTCTGCCTTTCTAGACTTTTTCACCTGACTCCCCTCCATGTCCTCTTGACATAAGAGTTGTCAAGTTGACACTAGTTTCCTTGTTTTTCCTTGCACAAGATATTTTACCTCAATACTCCAGACATTTTCATTCTTTGTCCTCTGTGTCTGGAATTCTCTCCTTTCTCATCTCTACCTCTTTGCTTCCCTTGTTTCCTTCAAGGCTTAGCTAAAGTAAAAAACAAACAGTGCCCACCTTTAAAGAGCTTATATCCTATTGAAAATAACATGTGTGAGTAGATTAAAAATATATACAAGATAATTTCAAGAGAGAAGAGGCTCTTGGGGCAGCTGGGTAGCTCAGTGGAGTGAGAGTCAGGCCTAGAGACAGGAGGTCCTAGGTTCAAACCCGGCCTCAGCCACTTCCCAGCTGTGTGACCCTGGGCAAGTCACTTGACCCCCATTGCCCACCCTTACCAATCTTCCACCTATGAGACAATACACCGAAGTACAAGGGTTTAAAAAAAATAAAATAAATCATTAGAGGCAAATCAATATGTCTCTTAAAAAAAAAGAGAGAGAGAGAAGAGGCTCTTGCAGCTGGGGAAGCTGTGAAATAGAAAATTAAGCCTCTTAGAGATAATACTTAAACTGAACTTTGAAAGGAACCAGGGATTCTGAGAGGCACAACTGAGGAGGGAGTGCCTTCATAGAGGTCAACTTGCACAGAGGCATGGAGGTGGGAGATGGAATGCCAAGTGAGAGCAAGTAGGACATTTTGGCTGCTCTGTGGTATATGAAGAGAAGCAAAGTAGAGTAAGTCTTAAAGGTAGATTGGAGCTAGATTGGGAAGGGATATAAATTCCAAATAGAGGAGTTTATATTTGAACAACAGGGAGAGCTACAGCTTATTAAGCTTATTAAGGAGAGGAACAACATGGTCAGACATCTGTTTGAAAATGGCAATACAGCCTGTGTTTAAAATGTAGGTGACAGGGAGTTTACAATTTTATGAGATGGTCATTGTTTACTGTTAAAAAGTTCTTAATTGCTATAATTTATTTTAAAATAAAATTTGCATCTTTATAGCTTCTATCAATAGTTTTGCCCCCAGAAGCAACAATGAACAAAGCTATCCTTCCTTCCACATGGCAGTCTTTTAAACAAAGAGCATTCCAAAAGTCTTTGGGCAATTTCCAGCTTAAAACAAGCAACTTAGCCCTGCACTAATACTGTTGGAATACCCTGTATAGTCTTCTCTTTTCTAAGCTAAATAACCTCAACTCCTCCATTTATTCCTCATATGGCATAGTTTTCAAACTCTTACCAACCTTTTAATCTTCTCTAGATGTGTTCTGGTTTGTCACACTCCCCCTTACATTCTGCTTCTTACTCCAAACAAGAAAAAAAATGTAAATATTTAAGTATCTCAGGGTCAATAATTACATTTACATTTTAAATCTGTAATGTGAAGTTTCTATGAATGTTTCTTAAGGTGGTTATCATAGGCTCATAGATTTACAACTGAAATAAACCTTAAAGGACATTTAGTCCAACCCCCTAAGAGAAGAGAAAACCGATTTCCTGAGACAAGGTATGCCTTGCCCAAGATCACATGAATAGTTGAATGGCAAAGTGAAGATTTGAAGTCAGATGTTCTGACATCGAAACTAGACCTCTTGCTATTGTTCTACTCTGTCCATTCCCTCTTAAAAAAATCTTTCTGTTTTGCCTCATTGTGTTGTGGAGATGGCCTTGTTTTCTCGAAGATTATGAAGGCTGAGCTAAAGCTGTGGAAGTTTCTGTCAAACTAGAAAAGCTTTGAGAATGATCCTATTTGAGAATGATCTGGCCAAAGACCAACCTAATTAAAAAGAGAAGCTTATCACTAGTAAGTTGGCTACTAGGTGATAAAGCAAAAATACAAAATGGTTTCCAGATTGTGCAGTGACATTGATGAAGTGACAGGGGAAGGATCATAAGAAGATATATGTATAGCCATAAAGGACCTTGGAGCTCTTTTAATCTTAGAAATGAGGAAGCTGAATTTCAGTGAGGTTAAGGCAGTTACAAAGATGGTTAAATGGCAGAGCTGGGATTCAAACTCAAGTCCTTCAACTCCAAATCCAACCCACTGCCCATTTTTCCACACTGGGAGGACGGCACAGGATACTACTTTTCAGATCACAATATAAATTTTTAGATCACTAATTGTGAAATTATTGTCCAAAGACATACACTACTGGAAGGAATAAATCACAACAACACTGGCATTCTGGCAACTACATGGAAGAACAGCCCACAGGTTCTCCTGGAAAAGGCAAATAGAAGAAACAGCAGAGTTGATTTAGTCAAATGTCCAAGGCAACATGAAACAAAGCTCACATCTTGGGCAGGTAGGCAATGAGAGGGGATAAAAAGATGACAGACATGTGGCACTTAGGAAACTGCTACTTTCAATGATTACCAAGTTATTCCCTGATACATAACCCCATCTTTTAAACATCAACATTCTCCTGGCACTTTGTGGCTATAAGTTAAAGACTTCAACAAGCTCCAAAGAACTGAAATCAGTGTGGGTCAAGGGCAATAAATGATGATGCATGGTGGGCATATAGAAACTGCAACATATTACCAATTATAATGTGCATGTAAAAAGAGCTATAAAGATAAGAAATATCAAGTAAGATACATATATGATCAGAAAAGATAATGTAGCAAGAGGAGAGATAACCGTAAAGTCAAAATACTGAACTGCTACCCATTTAACATCTTTTAAAAAGCCTTGCATCCAGCATGTTAAGGAGATTTTCCCATTTTCATTAGAAGCAAGTAGACAAGAATTATATGGGAAATGTGTTCTAATATGTCACAGGCCCTTTACATTCTGCTACTCCAAACAAGAAATGACAATATAGATATCTGAGTACCTCAGGGTCAGGTAATTCCCTTTATATTTTAAATCTGTAATGTAAAGCTCTTATTAATGCTTTTCTAAGGTTGTACTCATAGGATCATGGATTTACAACTGAAATAAACCTTAAAATGTGGACCACTGGAGAATATACATTCATGAGAACATGGATCCACTAGAATTTAAGATTGCACTGACATCTACTTACTCCTGTATAACTGATTTATTAATGCTAAATTTCACACTGTTGCTTCCTGTCTGGTATTTTTTTGGGCAAAAACATTCTGAATCTTTTTTCTGAAAAAAAATTAAAGAATAAAATTTTGAGGCAAGATGTATAAGTTTCAATACACTCACAAGTCAGATATGCATGGGCAGTAATAACTCTACACTGGTCAGAACATATGTGATATTTTATGTTCACTGTATGATTCAAACATTAGGAAGAACAATAAAAAATTAGAGAGAACATATAGAGGAGGGCAACCAGTATGATGAATTGTCTAGAAATTATTTCTTAGAGGAAAATCTGAAGGAACTAGAAGTTAATAGTTTGGCAAAAAGATGACTTAGAAAAAAAATGTGATAACTATCCTCAAATACCTCAATGTCATGGGCATCACTGATTCTGTACTACTCAAGAAAGCACAATTAGATAAAGGGTAAAAGTTATAGAGGGGGCAGCTGGGTAGCTCAGTGGAGTGAGAGTCAGGCCTAGAGACATGAGGTCCTAGGTTCAAACCCGGCCTCAGCCACTTCCCAGCTGTGTGACCCTGGGCAGGTCACTTGACCCCCATTGCCCACCCATACCAATCTTCCACCTATAAGACAATACACCGAAGTACAAGGGTTTAAAAAAAAAAGTTATAGAGATGTTGATTTTGAGGAGCAGCTAGGTGACTCAGTGGATAGAGAGCCAGGCTTAAAGGCAGTAGGTCCTTGGTTCAAATCTGGCTTCAGATACTAGCTGTATGACCCTGGACAAGTCACATGACCCCAATTGCCTAGCTCTTACTGCTCTTCTGCCTGAGAACCGATACTTAGTATCGATTTCAAGACTAGACTATGATGAACTCCAAAGTCAGCTTCAACAACAAAATTGCATATATAGTAGAGTGCTTATTGGCATTAAGCACTATACTAGCCCCCATGGATAAATACTCCCCCCCAAAAATAATAAAGTTTACATTATAAAATATAGTTGGATCAACATTCTAATAGGGTTATTGCATGGTTGCAAGTAATAATACACCAGAATCTCTGAAGAATTACAAATAAGTTATCATCCAGAGAGCAAAGGAGCGTCAGAATGGGTGTCAGCAAGATGCAACACATTACAAAAAAGTAATTATGATTGAATGTAATGGACTTCTGTACCAGCAGCAATACAATGACCCAGGACAATTCTGAGGGATTTATGGTAAAGATGCTACCCACATTCAGAGGAGGGACTGCAGGAGAGGAAACATATAAGAAAAACAACTGCTTGAACGCATGGGTCGGGGTGGACATGATTGAGGGTGTGGACTCGAAACTACCACACCAATGCAACTACCAACAATTGGGAACTAGGTCTTGATCAAGGACACATGACAAAACTAGTGGAAATGTGCATCGGCCATGGGTGGGGGGAGTGCGGGGGGTGAAGGGGAAAGTAGGAGCATGAATCATGTAACCATGTTAAAAATGAATATTAATAAATGTTTGAAAAAAAAAGTAATTATGAAGGCAAAAGATGCCATTAAAGAAATGTATGAAACAAAAAGATGATGGACAAGTAACCTGGCTAGAATACGGGAAAACTAATGAAAAGCCTATGAGTTCCATGGATAGCCTTGTAATATCTGGAGAAAGTCAGGAAGAAACTTGGCATATTGGATGAAACTACTCTGTTAGGATGGGCAGGCATCAATGGGTTAAGATTTGCAACATTGCAGGGAATTTAAGTACCATAATTGGACACTAGCAGGTTTTATTAAGCAATACTTAGTAAATTAGATTTATATGATACTATATGTATTATATAATATATATAATAATAAGTTAAATGGGGTTCTGTGCTCATTTTGTAAAATTCTAGTTTAAAATATCTTTCCACAGAATATGATTCAAAGATACATGAACAAAAAAAGGAAAGAAAATTCAAAGAGATAGACTCTCATACTTTGTAATCCTGAATAAATCATTAGGAAAATTAGGAACTTCTTACCTTAAAATCCCAAAACTATACTGTAGTATAAGTTTAGTCCATGGAATAGTTTCAATAAATCTATATGAAACTATCATATTACTTTACCAAGGTTTAATTAAATTAAAATTAATTAGCATATCTTCATAGATGATATGTGAGAACTGAAAGTTATATTTATTACTTTTCAAAGTTTAACACTCCTCCCATTTTTTTAGATTTTCAAACGGTAAATCCAGCAAAATCAAGCAACCTATCAAGAAACTATTATAGTACTTTAGTTCTTTTCATAAATCCTTTCAGTAACACTGGATGAAAATGTATCACTTATTCCTGATCTATGAATTTGACACAATTCTCTGGCTAAAAAATATTTTATTTAAAATATTGGCTTTAAATTTTTGGAAGGTTAAAATAAATTCTTTTTTTTTTTAAACCCTTACCTTCCATCTTGGAGTTAATACTGTGTATTGGCTCCAAGGCAAAGAGTGGTAAGGGCTAGGCAATGGGGGTTAAGAGACTTACCCAGGGTCACACAGCTGGGAAGTATCTGAGGCCAGATTTGAACCTAGGACCTCCTGTCTCTAGACCTGGCTCTCAATCCACTGAACCACCCAGCTGCCCCTCAAATAAATTCTAAAATCATTAAGAGCAGCATATTTTAGAAATACTTTTGCTGTCTTCCAAAAGCAAGATTTAAAATGATGAAAACTGCCTGACTTTCTAAAGTAAATTGGCACCATCTAGTGAAAAAACTTGGCATTAGAAAAAGTTAATGTTTCATTAAGAAAATGTCATTGTTTAACAGGAAAAAAAAAGTTATGCAGCACAACCACTGATTTAAACAAAACTACTATGGAAAAAAATGGAATTAATGACCAAAAGTGATGTTTAATAGTTTATAAGTTGGAACAAAAGAAAAAGACTCCGTTTATTATTACATATGAGTAAACTTCAAGTATATATACCAATTAGTACTATATGTGATTTAAAAATAAAAAACTTCAACATCTAACTATAATTTTTTTAAATCCCTAATTTTTTTTGTAAACTTAATTAGTGATTGTTGGAATATAAATTCCTTCTACAGTACTACCATGCACTATCACAAAAATAACAAATTACAACAGCATAGTTGCACTAGCTCAAATGATTGCTTAGGTACAATAAAATTTTCGAATTTATGCTGGAAACTGCTAAATAGTACTTTCTGGTTATCTACATATTTACTTAACCAAGAGCAAGCGCAGCTCTATCTAAAGTTATATACGGCAAAAACTTAAAGAAATGGACTGAACTAGTTCAACAATTCCATTTCCTCTGGAGGAAAGAAGCTTATATTAGTCAAGAGGATATCCCATCATTAGCAGCTATGATTACTGCTTTTATAGCACTTTCTACTTATATAAATTTTGTTTCATTTGTGACATTTGCATGTAGAAGAGATGGCCTTGTTAAGAAGAAAGGTCACCTCTTAATGTGAGACAGTAGTAAAGGAGAAAAAAGTAAGGAAAGGCATCTAAATGACCTCAGATGAAGAACAGGGCAAAAGAGTACACTTTCCCTGAATTGCCTGAATTTTTTCTATGGGGAGAAGAGAAGCCATGGGAAGTTTGAGTAGGGATGAAAAGTTTGTTAATTAATTGGCTGAGTCAAAGTTTTTTTTTAAACTAGTTACTCATAATTTCCAAGAAACAAAACAAAACACCTTAATAAACAAAGCTAAACTGTCTAAGAAACTGGCACACATTTACAAGGGGTAAACAATTTTGTCCTCCAATCCACTGGGCTATTAGAAAACAAATGATCAAGAAGAACTATAAATACAAACAAGTAGCCAGAAGGAAATACAATACAATACAAATACAACCGCAAAAAGAAGAGGAGAAATATATGTGGGGAAAAAAAGGCTATGGAACTAATAAACAAACCAAAACCTGAGTCTTTTAAAAGATTATCAAAAGCAATAAATCTTTGGCTAATCTGCTCAAGAAAGAAAATCAGATTACAAAAATAAAAGATGAATAAATTGAAAACACAATGAATAAACTACCAGTGGAGATAAAAACCTAGTCCTGATGGATTTGGAAATGAATTTTATCATGTATAAAGAGCAATTAATACCTATACTATACAAATTATTCTCAAAAACTGGGAAACAAAACACTCTAACAAACTCCTTTTATGAGCCAAATCTAGTCCTAATACCTAAACCAAGGAAAGAAAGAAAACCATAGTCCAGTATCACTAAAGATATAGATGGAAAAATTTTAAATAAAATTCTAACAAATTGATGGCAGCAATGTATTAAAAAAAACTATTCACTATATTAAATTTGATTTATACCATTGATGCAAAGATAAGAAAAAGATAAGGATGCAAACATAAGGAAAACAATGAACAAAACCATGTCAAAACACAAATATCTAAAACCACAGGAAAAACCTTTGACAAAATATAACATCCTTTTGTGTTAAAAATTCTGTAATATATAGACATAGAAGGCCATTTTTATTAAAACAATACATATTGGGCAGCTGGGTAGTTCAGTGGATTGAGAGTCAGGCCCAGAGATGGGAGGTCCTAGGTTCAAATCCAGCCTCAGACACTTCCCAGCTGTGTGACCCTGGGCAAGTCACTTGACCCCCATTGCCCACCCTTACCACTCTTCCACCTATGAGCCAATACACATTTTGTAGTGCCTAGGATTTTAATCAATAAATAAAATGAGGCAATTTCTTTGAGAATAATATTTATTGATAAGAGCATGTGATCTATTAATAAAGAAAAGACCTTGAACAGGAAGCTGACAATCTTTTACACCTAGGTGTATGTTCCTTCTGATTGGTTTGAAAATACATCATTTGGACCTCCCCTGGCAGTCCTGACTGGTGGATATTTTAATGAAGATGTGGAATTAGATCTCTACTTCTTCCTTATTACTTTATTTACAATCTCATTAAAGCTAGGCAGACCTATCCCTCTCTGGCACAGGAGAAATGGCATTTTGTTTATAGGATAAACAAAGAGTAGGGGTTCCTTCCCAGAGTGTCATTTAAAATCACTTGGGATACTTGGAACTACATTTCCCGTGACCCCCAATGGGTTTCCTGTTTTGGATTACGTATTGAAGGTGAGGGACTGTTTTAAAATAGGGGGAAGTCTACCACACCAATGCAACTACCAACAATTTGGAAATAGGTCTTGATCAAGGACACATGACAAAACCAGTGGAAATGTGCATCGGCCATGGGTGGGGGAGCGCGGGGGGTAAAGGGGAAAATAGGGGCATGAACCATGTAAACATGTTAAAAATGATTATTAATAAATGTTTAAACTTAAAAAAATAAATAAATAAAATAAAATAGGGGGAAGTGACGTTGAACGGCCTCTTTAGCTACCTGAGCGCACGGAGGTAACAATAATGGCTGGGGCGGCAGTTTGAATTCTTACAAGCGCGTGGTCTAATGATTTTTATCTCTATCAGCATGGCTTTTATTAAAATACTATTCTTCCTTTTGATCTCGGCCCTCATCATTTTTAATCATAACACTAGCCTTCTGTTTAACTTGTAAACAAGAAGGCAAGAGTGTCAGCCAATGCCTTAGGGGACCTGGGAGTAATTATCTTGCTCATTTATGCACTTGGGAAACTGCCTGATCTTCATATGTTAGAGTTAAAGAAATAAATATTGGTAATAAATAATACATTAATTTGCTCCAATTTAAAACCAAATGCTAGGATTATTTGCAATGCATCAACACCTATAGCTTTCTCAATGAATGTGAGAATAAAACAAGGATATTCTCTTTCCCCAGTCACTAGCCATTATTCTAGAAATCCCAGTGATAGCAATAAGTAAAAAAAAAAAAAAATCAAAGTGGCAACCATGAGTAAGAAGTCATAAAGTTGTCTATTTCCTGATGCCATGATGGTTAACTTAGAAAATTCCAGAGAATAAGGAAAGAAATTACCTGAAAACAAGTAAAGTAGCAAGCTACTTAAAAAAAAAAAAAACCAACCCCAAATTAGTCATCAGTATTACTATGTAGCAATAACAAAATAAAGAAGGAAATAATGGAAAAATTTTTGTTCAAAATAACTACAAAATGCATAAAATATTTGGGATTTATCAAGACACACTATAGATTTATATAATTAAAATAACAAAATATTCTCTAAAACAATGAAGGATGACAAATAATTGGGGTGATATTCATTGCTCATGGCTTGGTTATACCAATATAATAGAAATGACAAAACTTCCTAAATCCATTTAGATTTAGTGCTATGCCAATCAAACTATCACAATACTTTATAGAGCTAGACAAAATAGTAGAAAGATAAGTTTGGAGGGACAAAAGGTCCAATTTTAAGGAAAAAGTGTTTAAAAGAATGAAAGGGCAATAAAAGTTATAACCCACAAATAGCATTTTTTTTCACAAATAGCATTTTAAAGTGATATTTCAGGTGGTTAAGAACAGATCAGTGGAACAGATTACATAAAAACAGATTACAAAAAAACAAATGAATTCAATAACCCAGGATTTAATAACTCTGAGAACATAAATTATTTGAGGATTAACTTGTTATTGGTCAAGAATCAGGAAGGAGTCTGGCCAAAATAGGGTTTAAAGCAACAGCTTACACACATACCACAATAAATTTTAAAAATGTATATATGATTTGAATACTGAAAATATAATAAGATCAGCTACCTTTCACAGATATGGCTAGGAAAAAAAATTCTTAACCAAAGAAGAGACTAAAGTAATAAAAATGATAAAACATGATTACAAGAAGGTAAAAGGCTTTTGCACAAACAAAATCAATACAGCTCACATAAAAAGGGAAAGTGTCAATTAGTGGGGAAAAAAATCTGCAACTTTTATCTCTAATAAGGATTTATTATCTAAGATATATAATGAATTAATACAAGCAAACAAGACCACAAGCCAATCTCTGATGGATAAGTAGTCAAAAACATGAAAATATGCTCCAGATAACTAATAATAATTAAATACAAAGGAAAACAATGCTGAGATTTTACTTCCCAATCAGCAATTTGGAAAAGATGACAAAATATGGTTGAAGGGGCTACAGAAAAGAAAATATATTGATCATATGTGACTAAGACTGTGAACTGGTCCAACCGTTCAGGAAAGCAATTTTGAACATGGCTAAAATGTTAGCACTCTTTGACCCAGAGATCTCATTAGGCATATACCCCAAGGAGATCAAAGACCCCCCCCCAAAAAAAAACTGGAAACAAAATGGATGTCCACTGATTGGGGAATGGCTAAACAAATGTGGTCAATGACTATAATGGATTATTACTGTACCATAATAAATAATTACTATGAAGAACTCCGAAAAGTATGTGATGACTTATGTGAACTAATACAGAGGGGGATGTAAAAGAACCACAAAAACAACAAGCACAGTGATGACAATATAAACAATGACCCAAAAAGGAGCCTGGACACTGAAAATATAAGTGGGAAATATAGCTCTGGGAAAGAATTGAGAGATGCACTTCTACTTCTTTGCATAGATAGGAATTAGGGCTATAGAATATTGTATCTACCATCAGATATAGTCAACATGTTAGCTATGGTTAGTCTTGCTGATCTGCTTTTAGCTTTCCTTTTAAATCTTTGTTATAAGGTATGACTTGCTGAGCAAGTATAAAATATATTCATAAATGAAGCTGACATAAAAGTAAGATATGTTAATAAAAATGATTTTAAAAAATCAAGTTAAAGGGCAATTCATTCCATAATCCTGTCTACTTCATTTTGACACACAGGTACACAGGACAGAAAATGGGAAGAGTATCACAAGATCAAGCCCTTTATTTTGCAGATAAGAAAAAAATTGAGGTGCAAAGAGGGAAAATGACACTATTTTGCACTATTTCACATGTGTAAATCTTTTGTTTTCCAACATTATAAGACTAAGGAAAGAAAGTTTGACCATTATGTATCTCAGAGAAAATTGGAAATACTATTTTTAAGACAAAATTAAACTAATGAAAACTAAGGAAACATGCTGTCTCTCAATATTCACATTCAAAATTAAAAACACAGCAAAGTTGCTAGTATAGCATGATAAAAACAACTCATCAATAAAGTTCTTTAAAATTTTACAAAGACTCTGTTCATAATAATCCACTGAGGGAGACAAAAAATATTATTAGCACCATTTTATAGATAAGAAAACTAAAGCTCAGAGACTTAAAATGATTTGCTAAAGGATAGAGAACTAAGCACATTTGCTGGGACTAAAACCTTGTTTCTCTCTTTCCAAATATAAGTCCATGCCATTACTTCACAGCTACCTTCCTCAAATATGGAAGACTAAGCAAGCTATTTTCTACTCCAGAATCCTAAAGCACTTAAAATTAAGTTGACATATTTTCATGTTATTTACTTGAGTTATCAAGCCAGAGGGGGGAAAAAGACACTTTGGGTTCTTATCCCAAAATCTGGGACTAACGCACTCTAACAGTAAATCACTAAATTTTTTTGTGAGATTAAAAAGTCTTAAAGAAAAGACACGGGTTTCAGATAGCTAAAACTTATGAATTATATTTGGAGACAGAAAGTCTTGAGTATCAATAGTTACCAACTACATACCTGATGCAAGGAAGAATTGAGGAGGATCTCCATGTATGCCCACTATTCCTGGTCCCAAGGAATCAGACAGGATATTAACGAGGGAAAATACACCACTCATGATTCCAAAACCTAAGCCAGACACTGAAAGAGAAAAAGATTATTAACTAGTGACAAAAGGTACCATGGTACAGATGAAAATGACTATATTTGAAGCAGAGGACCCAAGTTCAAATTCCAGGTCTACTACTTATGTGATATTGGGCAATTCACTTAAGCTCTCTGGGCGTTTTTTCCCCTTGTGTGAAAAATAAGGAGGTTGGACTAGATCCAAGATTTCAAACACTCAACTGAGGGCCACATGTGGCCACAACAGTCTTAAATGTAGCCCAAACCAGATTAAAATGTAAATGGGAAAATTTAATAAAATAAATTAAAATAAAATAAAGCAGGGGTAGAAGGTACATCTTTGAAAAGTACATGCTTGACTAAATGATAAAAGAAGGGAGGAAAGAGAAAGAAAAGAATTAAATAGGAAAAAAACCCTAAAAATATGGGTAAGAGAGGGAAAAGATAAGAAAAAAGAAAGAAAAAGTGAGGGGGAAAAAAGGCAAAAAAGGAAATCAAAATTACAAATACTACATTTCATCATTTATGCAATGTAGCCAAAGCTACACTAAAAGAAAAAAATTGTAAAGTTAAATGTTTATTACCAAGAGTAAAAGGGAGGAATAAATTAATATCTAAAGACATTATAAAAAGAACAAAGTAACAAATCAAATGAACACAGGAAAAAGAAACAATAAAAGGACAGGAAAAAGTAAAATCAATTGACTTTAATATAACCAAATTTCTTTAAACATTAACAAAAATGATAAATGTATTCTACTGCTATTTACTTTTCAACTTATTGGTTAGATTTTTAATATTTCTCCATTATAAAAGGCACTAGCTCTGGAGAAAATATACATTTAATTGCACTGCTATCTAGTGTTTTTAATGTGTTTTATTTGTTGAATGCTTTCCCCGATTACTGATATAATTATGTGATTTTGTTATTTCTGCTAATATAATTTATTTACAGTTTTTAGGTCAAAGCATTTCTGCATTCATTATAAATCTAATCAGAGTAATAGTTTTAGTACAATTCTGTAGCCTCTACCAATATTTTATTCAATATTTTTTGAATTAATGTGTATTAGTGATAATGATCTGTAATTCTCTCTGAAAGCGAAACTTTTTTCTCCTGATATTTAAAGATCATATTTTTTTATAGAAGGTATTTGTTAAGTTGATATATCTACATTTTACAAATAATCTATGCAGTTAAAAGGAGTTCTTTTAATTTTTATAGATATTGCTTTAAGTCTTCCAGGTCTAGAACTTTCTAAAGAATTCACATGTGCTTTATTCACTTTTTGTTTCTGAGATCAGGTTGTTTAGATTTCCCATTTTTTGTACTGACAATCTGAGTACTTTATATTTTGTAACATTCATCCAGTATAAGTTTTTTGTTTTTTTATCAAATTACTGGTAAACTAGTTTCTGACAATTTTATTTAATTCCTCCTTTTTGGGGTTTATTGTAGTAATATGGTTATCCTTTCTCTTTTTATAAAATCAAATTAAGCTAATGGTTTGTCTACTTTATGCATCTTTTTAAAAAGTTGCATTTTATTATAATTATGAGTTTTTATTTTTGCTTTCAGTTGTATCCCCAATATTCTTAATTTCTACTTCTATATTTTTTTGCAGGTTGCTAATGATTTTAGTTGCATACTCACTGAACTCTAATTTTCTTTTATTTTTCCTTTACATGAGTGTATAGACATAAATATTTCCTTTAAAGATGCTTTGGCTATATTGCATAGTTTTTGTAAAGTGCTATATCAATATTCTTTAAATATTTTTTGCTTTTAGGAATTAATCTTTGACCCACTCATTCTTTCA
This sequence comes from Gracilinanus agilis, assembly GCF_016433145.1. Taxonomy (NCBI): domain Eukaryota; kingdom Metazoa; phylum Chordata; class Mammalia; order Didelphimorphia; family Didelphidae; genus Gracilinanus; species Gracilinanus agilis. The sequence goes on from NC_058131.1 coordinate 575,835,217, forward strand.
GATTACATTCTTTAGTTTCCATTTTGAATCTTTTCTTCAAATTTCCTTGACTGACACACACTGTGGTCTGTAAAGGGTGATTAATATTTGTGCATTAGTTTATAAGTTCTTTTATGTTCTAGAATATGCTTACTTCTTATAAAAATGCTATGCAAAGCCAAAAAATATGTATGGTCCATATAATTCCCATTCAGTAAATGTTACAAATCTAACAACTATATTTCTATAATATTCTGTTCACATCCTTAACTTCTTTCTTGCTAAAATAAACAAGATTTGTTATATTTGTCTAGTTCTGAAAATGAGTTTTCTTCTTGTGGTTGTTAGCTTTTCCTTTAAGTACTTAAATACTTTGTTATTGAGTTTGTATGTGTATATATACACACACAAATCTAAACATATTTTAATATTTATATAGTTTCATTATTTATGTTTTATAGTATTTTGACATACTATAGTTTTTGTTTCTCTCTTAACCAAGTCTCTTTTATGCTGTTACCTAGTCTGAGATCATGACTGCCAGCTCTGCTCTTTTGGATGCAGATTTTACTCTAATATTTTCTCTATTTTAATTCTATAAGAATCTTATGATTTAATTTAGTTGTTTTTTAAACAACAAATTGTTGTTTTGCATGCTGATATACTGTCACCTTTCTCCATTTTATGGATAAAGTCATCATCATTCACATTCACCATTCATTATCAGATTTGTTTTTTTCCTCTATTCTATTTTAACATTTCCTCTTTGAATCCCACATCTTCAAGGGAGAAAAAGGAATAGGGTTAGTATTAGTTATTTACATTTGGAAACTAATCTCAATCCTCTCATGTTCCCTTCTTCCTGCTGCCCAGACTTGCTTTTGTTCTTTTTGCCTCCCTCAGTAAAATCAATTTCTCTGATAGATGAAGTTTGTTCTGCCTGTAACAGTTGCTTATATTCTCTCTCAAACCATCTTCCTTCCTCTCCCTGACCCAGTGCAATTCATATAGGTTATACCAATAGTCTTACTGCAACTTCAGCTTTAAGCTACTAAAGCTTAAACTTTTGGAACATCCTGTATTTCCATACTATTATTATTTCTTTTTTTAAGATAGTTTATCAATTATATATTACTGTATATTGTACAGGAAAATATTATTTCCCCCAAATATTTCTCCCAACTTAGATAAAAGAGATTCACTAGATCATTCCACAATATTGCTGTTACTGTACACAATGTAATTCTGGTTCTGCTTATTTCATTCTGTATTAGTTCAGGTAGGTCTTTCCAGCTCTTTCTGAAATTATCCTGTTCATGATTTCTTACAGCACAATTGTATTCCATGACCACATTATCATATACCACAATTTGCTCAGTCATTCCCCCATTGATAAGCATCCCTTCAATTTCTAATTCTTTGCCACCACAAAAAAAAGTCTGTTATAAATATTTTTGTACAAATAGATCCTCTTCCCCTTTTTCATTTCTTCGTGATACTCAGTAGTATCAAAGTAGGTTCAAAGGGTATACACAGCTTTATAGCCCTTTTTCCTAAATAACATAATTCTAAGTTCCCTCCAGAATGGTTGGATTAATTCACAACTCCACTAACCTACATTAGTGTCCGAATTTTGCTACATCCTCTTCAACATTTATCACTTTTCTTTACTCTCATATTGATCAATCTAAAAGATATGAGGTGGTACCTCAGAGAAGTTTTAATTTTCATTTTTTTAATCAAGAGTGATTTAGAATATTTTTATATGATTATTGATAGCTTTGATTTCATCTGAAAACTGTTTGTTCATATCCTTTAACTATTTGTCAACTGGGGAATGTCTTGAATTCTTATAAAATTGACTTGGTTCTCTATATATGGGAGATATGTTATGAGCAGTAAGGGGCTAAAGATACTAGTGATGGTTGCAGAAGGAGAAACCCTAACCACAGCTAAATATGAGTATAAGATTTATTCCCCACACAAGCTGGGCTAAGCCTCCTTTAAAACTGAAGATTTGGGGGCAGCTGGGTAGCTCAGTGGATTGAGAGCCAGGCCTAGAGACGGGAGGTCCTAGGTTCAAATATGACCTCAGACACTTCCTAGCTGTGTGACCCTGGGCAAGTCACTTGACCCCCATTGCCTACCCTTACCACTCTTCTGCCTTGGAGCCAATACACAGTACTGACTCCAAGACGGAAGGTAAGGGTTTTAAAAAAACAAACAAACAAAAAAAACAAACAAAAAAAAAACTGAAGATTCTTTGCTAACCACAAGTCTTAGAAACCAGTCAAAGCAGGTAGTTGGGTAGGAGTAACCATGAAGTAGAATGTAGGTTCCTGAAACCTTAGGTTGAAATGAAGGATTACCACTGGCTTGGAAATGGCTACAGCCAACTAGAGATGTTACCAGGATTGACTACTTCAAACTAGTTATTGTCACTAAAGTAAGAAGTTGGCTTTCAAAGATTATTTTAGGCTTTAGGATCAAACTGGGTTTATTGATATCAAACTGAGGGTAGGTTAGGGGGAGAAGGAAAGTGGGTGATGGAACCCTAAAAGATCTTGCCTAAGTATTAAGACTAAATTAATATTGAAACACAAGTTGTTCCCTAAAGTGCAGAGTATGGGAAGATCTCTTCCCAACTCTGTTGCTATTTGTTGCTAAGCCCAGTGGCTAACATGCCCCTGGGTCAGATGCTGCTGTATTCTTGAAGTTAACTGTTCACTCTTGATTGATTTAAAAGTTGTTAGCTATGCCAATAAGATATTGATTTGGTTAGCAATGAAGGTTGTCCCTACCTGCCTGCCTAATCCAACTCCCAAACCCCCTGGGGCCCAGTTTGGTACCACCTCCCTAACCCAAGGAGATGAGAGAAAGAAGTGAAGTCCCAGGGGTTTGTGGACCTTAATTTATACCCTGTCCTTAACTGTCACCCTGGCACATGCCCTAGGGTGCTTTGCCAGGGTCTGTGTTCCAAAGTGGCAAACTGCTATTTTGTACCTACAGAAAATGGCTGGAATGCCTGCCCTTTGATCCAGCCATACCATTGTTAGTGTTGTACCCCAAAGAGATCATAAATAAACAGACTTGTATGAAAATATTTATAGCCGTGCTTTTTGTGGTGGCAAAAAACTGGAAATTGACGGTATGCCCTTCAATTGGGGAATGGCTGAACAAAATGTGGTATCTATTGGTGATGGAATACTATTGTGCTCAAAGGAATAATAAACTGGAGGAATTCCATGTGAACTGGAAAGACCTCCAGGAGTTGATGCAGAGCGAAAGGAACAGAACCAGGAGCACTGTATACAGAGACCAAAATACTGTGGTAAAATCAAATGTAATGGACTTCTGTACCAGCAGCAATGCAATGACCCAGGACAGTTCTGAGGAACTTATGGTAAAGAATGCTACCCACATTCAGAGGAAGAACTGCAGGAGTGGAAACATAGAAGAAAAGCAACTGCTTGAATACATGGGTTGATGTGGACATGATTGGGGATATAGACTTGAAACTAACACTCCAATGCAACTATCAACAATTTGGAAATAGGTCTTGATCAATGACACATGTTAAAACCAGTGGAAATGCGCATCGGCTATTGGGGGGTGGAGTCGGGGGGTAAAGGGGAAAGTAAGAGCATGAATCATGTAACCATGTTAACTTTTCTAAAAAATAAAAATTATTAAATGGGAAAAAAAAGAAAATGGCTGCCCATTTCCACATATCACAGATATGAGACCTTTATCAGAGAAATTTGTTATAAATTTTTATTTCCAGTTTGTTATTTCCATTCTAATCTTGGTTACATTGATTTTGATTGTATAAAAACTATCTAATATAGTTAAAATTAATTCATTTTACATCTTGTATTGCTCTCTATCTCCTGTGTGGTCATAAATTCTTCCCTTCTCCATAGATCTGACAGGTAAAATATTCCATGTTCCTCTAATTTATTTATGGTATCACCATTTATATTTAAATCATATACCCATTTTGAAGTTATCTTGGTATAAGGTGTAAGACATTGGTCTATACCCAGTTTCTGCCATTTTCCAGTTTTCCTAGCAGTTTTTGTCAAATAGTGAGGTCTTATCCCACAAGCTGGGATCTTTGGGTGTATTAAACACTAGATTGCTAAGGTCATTCACTCCTTATCTGTTCCACTGATCTACCCTCTATTTCTCAGTCAGTACCAGATTATTTTGATGAATACTACTTTATAGTATACTTTGAAATCTGATACTGCTAGGCTACCTTCCTTCACATTTTTTTCATTAATTCCCTTGATAATCTTGATCTTTTGTTTTTCCAGATGAATTTTGTTATTTTTTCTAGTTTTATAAAATGAACTTTTGGTAGTTTGAATAGCATGGCATTGAATAAGTAAATAAATTTAAGTAGAATTGTCATTTCTATTATATGAGCTCAGTCTACCCATGAGCAACTAATATTCTTCCAATTATTTAGATCTGTCTGATTTTATTTGTGTGAAGGGTTTTGTAATTATGTTCATATAAATCCATAAAATTGACAAGTAGATTCTCAAGTATTAGAGTTATTTTAAATTAAACACACTATTATTATTTCCCCCAACTTAGATAATAGAGATTCAGAAGATCACCTATTGCCCTTATATCTGTGATAATGAGATTAAACCTTCCCTGACCATTTTTAGATTTAATCACCAAGGGGGAAACACCACCACTTAATTCACAAGTGGGGAAGTCTGTAACCCACATGTGCAAAAAGTGGGTGACGAGACCAACTGCCCCCTGGGCAATCCTAAGCAAAGCATTTGTTGTGACTGGACTAGTAAACTAAGAGGAAGGCACAGGAAGTGATGAAAAAGAAGTGCCTTTAAAAGGGAGCTACAACTTACTGTAACTCTCTTCTTGCTTGTTTCTTGGACCTGGAGGAGCTCTGGCTGGGACTTGGTAAGACTGTTCTTAAATCTCTCCCTTAGAACTACATGTGATGGGTATAAAGACTGACCCTTCCTGGATTTCTCTGAAGGAACTCTCCTTTCAAGAGAGCCTTCGTGACTGAAGCTTTTGCTTCATTCATCCCCAACCCTTGGTCCTCGGCCCAAGGATGAGCCTTCTCTGTTTGAGGACTAATTAGCCCTGCTTGGGTTGAGCCAGGGGCCAGAACAAATTATTTAGTGTGTTAGGTTAATTATCTTACCTTATCCTCTCTCTGATTTTCTTACTTTCACTCTCTCTCTTCTCATTTGTAAATAAACTACCATAAAAGTCATTTTGACTTGAGGTTTTTTTCATCGGGAATTGATATTTATTCAATTCCTTGGCGACCACTCCTTTTTAATATTTAGTCGACAAAAACCTACTTTTACCCCTTTCATATGTATGGTATGCATAAGATTTCGAGACATCTTCATTCAGGCCTAACCTCTCTACTGACTTCAAGTCTTTCATTTCCATTTGCCTAAGGGACATCTTACACTGAAGTGCAGATATCATCTTAATCTATTCAAAGCTGAACTCAATATTTCCCCCCTAAATCCTTCCTTCTTTCTAACTTTCCTATTACTGTCAAGGTGACCACAATCCTCCCAACTATTGAGGCTCAGAACCTATATATCTTAGACTTCTCACTTCACCTGCCACCTTCCCCCCAATATCTAATTAGTTGCCATGTCCTAGTGATTCTGCCTCATGAGGTGCCTCAATTATGAAAATAGTAAATTCCTCTTCCTTCAAGCCCAAAGGTATTTAAAAAAACACAAAATATGCCCTAAGAACATAGTCTTATCTTATAGATCCTTAAAGATCATGGGCTTCTAAAGAAACAATAGACTTTTTTCTCTCTTTAATGATATATTTAATCACTATTTAAATTGTTTAAGATTCACAAGCTTATTTACCTATGACTCTCACATCCAACATTTTTATTTAAAGAATTCTACCATCTTCTAGTTATGTGAATAAGATTTATTTTTTTTTTCCTCCTTTTAAATTCAACTTGACAGGATAAGTTATTCTTGGGTGAAGAACTTTCTTTTGCCTCGAAATACTATGTTATATTCTTTTCTTTCTTACATGTGTTGAGTAAGTCTATGTAATTCTGAGTAGGGTTTCTTACTATATAATCTGTTTCTTCTAGACAAAAAGCAGTACTTTTTACCTGGATAATCCTGGTATTTTGCAATCACATTTGTGAGTGTACTAAACCTTGGGTCTCTTTGTGTATTCTCTCGAGTTCTAACAGTCTTGGGCAATTTTATTTTGATTTCTTGTTCATGTTTTGGGCTTTGTTACAGTTTCAGAGAGGCCCAATCATGAAATTCTCTCATTACCTACTGTTTTCTAAGTCACTTACTTATGATAATCAAAGTAAACACTGATGAGGGGCTGACCTGTAGTAGTTGTAAATAATGAGAAGAGTCAAGCAAGATATTTTGGTTGTAAAGCAACAAAACTTTTACATTTGGGGGGGAATAAATCTATTAAATGACATGTTAAGCTTTATAAAGAACTAAAAAAATTGCTGGCAGAAATAAAGCTTTGTCTAAAATGAAGATAATTTAAGTCTAAAAATCTAGGTTTCAGGTCCAGCTTTACCACTTATTAACTTGTATGAGATTGGACAAATTACTTAATCTCTTTGAAACTCAGTTTCTTTATCTACAAACTAGAGATAAGATTTGCACTATGTAGCCCACAGGGTTTTTCTGAGGCAACTAACTGCATTATAAGCCTTAAAGGACTATACAAATGTGAACTATCATCATCATCATCATCATCATCATCATCATCATCATCATCATCATCATCGTTGTTGTTCTAATGCTCTTCTCCAAATCTTTAGCTTTCTTGAAGGATCTTCTCAGTTATTAAATCCTATGGGAACACTTTACTGAGCCCCCTGGTTGTTAGTGATCTCTCTTGCCTCAATTTATTTTGTATTTACTTGATTTGTATATGTATTGAATCCCTTTAGTAGAACCTAACATCATTGAGAGAAGAGATTATTTTTATTTTGTCTTTGTTTCTGCAGAGCCTAGTAGAATGCTTTCCACATATTCGTCATTTCTGTTTATTTAAATGAATTGGTCATTTGCAAAATTAGTAAAGATGATATTTGCATTTCTGCTTTTTTATTTTAGTGAGTGGTTTATAATAAATATGATTAGCAAAAAGACTGAATTCCAGAATTTATAGAGAAAGGATTCAAATATATAAAAACAACATTACATATCCAGTAGATATATAATCATATAAACAAACTGAGTCCTCAAAATAAATGATAATAATCTAAAATTTAGAAAATTTTTCAACCTCTAATAATTTTTAAAACTCAAGTTAAAAGAAAATGTATTACTTCATACCTAACAAATTACCAAAAATAAAAATGATAAAACTCCATTTAAACAGGGTCATTTACTCATTCATCTTTAATGCAAATTTATAATAATTTTAAGATCAATCTGGCAAAAAAAATATAGAAGCTATAAAACTGATAACATGAGGAATCTTATTTCTTAAAATAATATTAAGTAAAATTTTAAAATAATTTTTTTTAGCTGTTATGTCATATCAAACCATCAAATTTTAACAGGTCTCTGTTTGTTTAACAGGTCATTTGGTCAAGTCTCTGGTACTATTAGGTAAAGGAATATTTATTGCCATAAAGAATGACAACCAAAAGGATTATATAAAAATATGGAAAGGTTTATATGAAATGACAATTATACCTATGTATCGGTAATCATAAAGATTAAAAAAGAATATAAAGCTTTTAGTTGCTATTTGTATTCAAGCATGCCTTTTATTCTAGTTATTGAGTGTACTTTTAAAAATTATATGCTTGCTATTGGAATTATACAAATAAAGTAATGAAAATATTCATACTCTTTGACTCAGAAATTTCACTGGCAGGTCAGTATGCCAAGAAAGGCCTCAATACACATTATACATAATATAGATATGATAAGTTATATATTTATTGCATGAACTTTCTAAAGAATCAAAGAACTGGAAACAAAATAAGTATCTATCAAATGGAGAAAGGCTAAATATGAATCTAATGGAATATTACTCTGCTATAAGAAAGGATGCACAAAATAAATAACAGAGAAGTATGGCAAAACTTATATAAAGAGATTCATGGTGAAGTAAATAGAACCAGAAAAACAATATGCATAATGATATAACAATAGAAATTAAAAGAACAGAGTTGAAAAGGAATAGTATAAAATTATAGTGACTAAGTTTGGTCCCAAAAAAGAGATATGAAAATGCACTTCCCCTGACTTATTTGTAGAAGTTAGGAACCATGGATGTGGAACACTGCATATTGTAGATTTTAAAATTAATATTCAATATCTCCAAAGCATAATATTTATAAAGATTTATTAATCTTTAACTAGAGAGCTAGCGAACACAGGGAACGTTCACCATTCAATTCACATGGAAGAGCGAACCCAAACTATATATAGACTTCATAACGACACACATATATGAAAGGCAAAAGGAATTGTAATACAGAAAGGAATTTTGGGCAATGCAGTTCCAGGGGTTCAAGATTTTCCAACTATACAATATGTTGCCAAACTTTTCATATAAGTTTTATGGAACTAGTTATTCTCCCCCTCCTTTTTTATCATTTGTTATAAGGGAATGTTGTCTGGGAAAGGGAGAATGGAGGGAGAAAGTTGGGAAATATAAATTATATAAAACCAAAAGATATCAGTTAAGATTTTTTTTAAATAAAATAAAATTATACATTTATAAGTCTGAATTCTAACTTACCATAGGCCAGCTGTCTTATAGAAATGGGTGCTGTCTCCTCTTGGCTGATAGTCATCAAACCCTTATTTGCTTTTCTGAAATATAAACATGTATAATTAAAAATTTTTAATGAAAACATTAGAAAAATCTTAAAGATATTTCAAATTCAGGTTAATGAATCTATGTGTTTTAGGAGTATTTTAAACATATTTAACTGGATATACAGTAAACACATCACTTAATTAGAGATTACTCAATTAACTATAGTTCTTTCTTTTATGTTTTACAACATATTAAGGCACAAGAAAAGAAGCTATCAATCAGGGATTAATTCAAAAAATAGATTTCAGTCTAAATTTGAATTCAGGCCAACCTCCTATGCTATCTATATCCCATTGCTTCCCAAAGATGTACCAAAGTCTTTGACATCCATCACTTTTATTTAGGTTGTATAACTTTCACTAGAATGTGTTCCCCTTTACATTTTGCCTATTCTAGTTCTATATCCATCAAAACCCAGCTAATGGGACTATATCTCTTCTAACAAGTCTTTATAGTCTACTGTAGTAAAAACTGGTCTTTTCCCTATCTGAATATTATCTAGTATAACTATACAAAAGCATGTCTTGTCTCCTCAATTTGCAGAAAATCTTAAGCTTCTTTTCTATTCAGCACAATAAAAGTTTTTGAATTTCAACAAAATGTAAGTTTCTTGAGGGCCTAGATTGTCGCTTTTGTGTTTTTATCTTCAGAGCCTAGTACAGTGCCTGGCATTTAATGCTTGTTGAATAATTGAATGACATAAACAACTTTACAAATACATGGCTACATAACTATTCATTTAGAAAAGATCTATGTTTTAGTGGACAGGAGCCTCAATGGGTGAACAGTGTGATACAATAGCCAAGAAAGGTAAGCTGAACTTAAGGTACTTTAAGAAAGTTATATATCTAAGACTAGTGGAGAATTCTCGTTCAGAAATGGGTTGGGTTGGCTAGTTGTAACTATTTGCTCACGTAACATTCATTAAGTATAATAAAAATGAGTAATCGTAACAATGGTCTCTAATTTTAGCAGCCTTTGAAACAAAGAAATTGCCATTATATTCACTATTTTAAAAAATGGAACCTGTGATTTCATCGATATAAGGGATACTAAAGTATTTTGGGCCACAATCATTCATGAAGACTATCTATGAATAAATGTAAAGGTTGAGTGTTGAATTGTTGAAAAAACTTCAGAGATGAAATAATGAATCTTTTGAGGCTCAAAATTTGAGGTCACTTGTTGCAAAAAGTATACATTTCTTCTTTAAATGTATCCTAAATTAGTACATATTAGAAAGTATAGGCAATAACTAATTTTTGGGATTAGATCTCCACCACAGGGGTAGGTTCCTCTTGATGAATGTAAGGAGTATTTCCCAAGTTACCATGATATATTCAATGAGAATAGGATGAAAAAGAGTAAAGATATAATCTTAGTGCTGCTGCTAATTTTCCTGCTTGTTTAAGACTAGTAAGGCACATATTAGATCTTGAGGTTAGAGAAGAACATCTCTCCACACGTGTTTTTAGCAATATACCTTTCAATTACAGGCACGAGTGGATAAACTCTAAGGTCCCTTTCAGATCCAAATCTCAAAGCCTATGAAGTTGTTATATTTACATTCAAAGAGTTATAGGGTCTGTTTATTATATTATTTCAAACATTGTTACCATTAACTTAGAATAGAGAATTTTATTCTAATAACTAGGTGGTACAGTAGATAGAACACTGGGCCTGGAGTCAGGAAGACTTAAGTTCAAATTCAGCCTCAGAGACATGCTAGCTATAGGAATCTGGGTAAGTCACTTAATCTTTTTACCTCAGTTTCCTTATCTGTAAAATGGGGAAGATAATAGCATCTACTTTCCAAGGTTATTGTAAGATAAATATGAGATTTGTAAAAGTACTTAGCACAGTGCCTGGCACAAAGTTAAGTGCTATACAAATGTTAGCTAATATTAATTCAACTATAATGGCAACAAAAAGGAAAAGAGTGATTTCTTATTATAATAAAAAGAGAAAATTTGGTAGAAAGAATGAGAAAGAACTAAAATTTCTCTCAGGAGTTCTCTGTGCCCATGGATAACTGAAAACACCCAATTTTCTTAACTAAGCAGAAATATTTAGCTATCACAGAAAGGCCATTAAAGACTTCTTAGCTAATATTAACAAAATAATTATTAAAGGCTGAATGTTATATGAACAATAATGAATTCTCTAATACATATATGCACATATATAACTAGTACTGTTTGCTTTGTTCAAATTCCAATGGATCTATCTGATATAATAAAGTGCATTTAAAAAAATCATATCATGTGAATAATTACTGTTGCCAGAAATTGCATACTCAAAGTTTTCTTCTGGACAAAAATACTAAGTTTTTTTAAAAAAACTTAGATCTTAAGAACTTACTCAGGGAAAAAAACCATTATCTTGTAAATATCGCATAATGGTCAAAATAGGAACTGAAAAAGGAAGATTCATTTCTATGCTTCTGATGACACAAACAAAAGGAAGTTGAAAGTATAAATGTTTTCAATTTGACCATCTTACTATATTGGAAAATTGTTTAAATCTGTCCTTATAGTTCCAATGGTACTATTATTACTGTGTTTTGAGGACAATGAAATAAATATGCAGAACTGTGTAGGAACTTGATTTAAAGGTATTTAGGGGAGAGGGGGAATCTTTTGCTTTTATTCTTTTTCTGTTAAATTCTTTAAATTTCTTGCTCTTTAAATTTAAGATTTCCTATTCTACACTTACCACTTATGACAATAGCACTGCTGAGATTCAATAATTTTGTCAATCCAAAAGGTTTATTATATGACAAAAATGACTTATTATGATAAAGATCCATTATTTATTTGGGGCCATCTCTATTGAAATATTTCAAAATTAGTAATCAAATACAAAGGATAGTCAATTCTGACCAACAAGTCAAATGAATTCTCATCATCTGGAAGCTACTATTATTCATTTTTTAAATATGTGAAATGATTGTATATTAAAATCTGACTCATGAATAAAGCCTCTAGCAAACTGCATAATGAAGATTTTTATTTGGTTCTTAATTTGTAATAATTAAATGTAAGTTCTTTACATTTCAATCTTGCTGAATGAAATCAAAACCTTTTAGTTTGGCAATTCAAAGATCACCACAATCTGGTCCCAGATTACCTTTCCGGGTTTATTTCAAATTATTCTCCTCCAGTCAAAGTAGATTCCTTGTTCATATACATATACATATACATATACATATACATATACATATACATATACATATACATATACATATACATCTCCCATGTTTAATCACTTTAAGTCTTTTGCTAATGCTGTTCCTTAAGCCTAGAAGATTCTTCCTCTCACATCCACCCCAACACAGTTGATTAATCCAGTTCAAACCCTCACCTCCTTCAAGAAGCCTTCCTAAATTTGTCCCCTTCAAAAATTTTTTTTCCTATCAGGATTTAACAAGCACTTTATTCTCTATATACTTAAGTTTTATTTGATATTTTAGTTGTGAGTGTTGTATTCTTCTGACCAAAATTTAAAGTACATGAAAGTTGGGGTATTCATCTTTATATTTATTCCCTAGCACAACTGATTATATAAAGTAGCTATTGAATAATTCTTGAAATGGCTGCTTCCTATACTGAACTGCTACAAATTCAGAAGTAACCTATCATCCTGAGGAAGTAAATATCAACTTTAGTAAAACATAAATTAAAACACTATACTATCCTTAATCTTTACCTCTAATTTATTCTCTTTCTGTATTCCCTGGCTGCTTCCTTCTCTCCTACGGCAATCCATTTACTTCTATACCTTCAATGATCACTTCTATGTAGATCTCAAATCTCTTATCTGTTATCCTGATTTGCCTTCCAAGACGAATTTGTATATCCAATTATCTACAAAACATCTTATCCAATACCTCAAACTAAACATCTCCTACCAAAGCTTACCTTCTGCCAATAATCTATTGACTTCCTAATTTGTCTTCTTAGAATACTTACACCATAGTCCCTTCCCCCAACCATTCATCGGAAATCTTTTAACTTATTTTTTTACCAAAAACAGAGCCCTTTTCAAAAGTTCCCTATTCTCCCCTCCTAATCTTCCAACCCTTTATTTCCCCCAACTATTTTTTTTTAATCTCTCTGAAGTGGCTCTATTCCTCACTAAAAACAATCCCATAATGTGTACTTATGATCCCATACCCAGAAATTTATAGTCTCCAGCAGATTGCTCCCATTATTATCCCTTCATTTTCCAATCTTCAATCTTCCCCTAACTATTGGTTTCCTCCTGGAGCCTACAAAATCTGCCTGTTTCCTCCTTACCTTTAAAAAATAAAAATATCCCACCATCCTTGCTGTCTTCCGTTATCTCTCCTCTTTCAGTCAATTCTTTGAAAAAAAGCCACCTTTACTCAGTGCCTCTGCTTTTTCTCCTTTTATTTTCTAAACTCTTTGAAATCTGACTTCAGAACTCATGTAGCAAAGTTATGAAGTATCTCTTTAACTGCTAAATCAAAAGACTTCTTGATCCTCATCTTCCTTGATCTCTCTACAGTACTGATGACCACTCTATTTCTGAATAACCTTTTCACAATACTTTCTCCTGATTCTTATCCTACCTCTCTGACTACTGCTTCTTTTGTCTTTTAGTTGTTCATGAACCATGTCCTTCTCACTAACGAGGTTAGAGATCTCATTAGCTCCAAATATTTTCATATTTATCTCTACCATGTACATTTTCTTTCTTCTCACAACCACTATTGTAGCTGAAGCCTTCATTGCCTCTTGCCTGGAATATTGCAAGATAGAGAAGTCTCTATCTTGTTTTCCAACCTCAGGCTTCTTGTCACATTAATCTATACTTCAAAAGCTACCAAAGGGATTTTTCCTAAAGCTCTGGTCTGACCATGCCACCCTCCCCTCGCACACCCAGTTAACTCCAACAGCTCCTCCCTTTACCTCTAGGATCAAATATAAACTCCTTTATGTGGTAATTAAAGCTATTTGAAATCTGATCCTTTCCTACCTTTTCAGTCTTATTATACTCTCTTTCCCTCCAACCATTTACATAATCCAGCTATATTGGTATACTTGGTGTCTTCCACACAAGAAGCTCCATTCTCCAATCTCCATGTCTCTGTATTGGCTGTCCAGAATACCTATGTAATGCCTTCCTTACCTCTACCTCAATGGACCCCTGACCTGCTAGTGCATTTTTTCTCAAAACTATTTTGTATTCATTATATGTATTTTTACTTATATTCATATTTATAGGTATATACTGTTTCTTCTGTTAGAATGTAAACTCTTTGAGGACAGGGGCAGCTTTGCTTCTTTGTATATGCAGGATTTAGCAAAAAACCTGGCATACAGTAGGGGCTTAATAAATACCTGGTTGATTAACTGAATTATTTCTGTCAGTGGCACCATTGCAGTTTCCTATTCAAAATCTTGGAGCAGATTTTATATACAAGAACTGGGGAAGAGTAGAGTCAATCAGTTACCAAGTCCTGCTTATTATACTTCCAAACTTCTGCTTTTCTTTCAGGGTGACTCTTAACATCAACTTAGTACAGACCCTCATCACCACCTAGTTAAATTACTGTAAAAACCCTCCAAAAATGTCTTCCTATCTCTAGTTTTTTCCCCCTCCAATCAATCCTTCATACTAGCAAACCACTGCTCAAGGGCCAAATTTAACCTGCTGCCTGTTTTTTCTGTAGGGCCTACAAACTGAGGATAATTTTTACATTTTTGAAGACAATAAAACTTTATTTAAACATGTAAAAATCATTCTTAGCTTGTAGGTCAAACAAAAACAGGCAACTGTAGTTTGCCTGAATAACACTCACTATTGCCTGACTAATCTTCCTTATGTACAAATCTAGACATGTCACAATACTGCTGAAAACTCCTCAATAGCTCTTCATTCCCTACCAAATAAAATTTAAGCCCTTTTACCTGGCTTTCAAGGTCCTACAATTGTCTGATACCTCTCTTTCTGACACTACATACTATTCCCTTCAAGTACTTCTAAGGCTAGTCAGACTGCACTATTCATCTCCATTTCATGTTCTGTTCTTTTCTATTTTGATGCATGTGTGCATGCTATTTTCCATTTGGAATGGCCTGCCTTTGACCCTCAGTCCCAAAGTTGGTTGAATTCTTAACTTCCCTTAAAAAAACAACTCATGACATTTTCTCTATCTCCCAGACAACTCTAGCACTTTGACTTTTGCTCTTTGATGTACTCTTCATCAATCATTGTGGTTTATAGTTACTTCTTCATATGTGTCATACTAGCATTAGCATGAACACTCCATGAGGAAAGGGCTAAGGCCTTACCTAAAATTTATGTTCTTGTACTCAGTAGTGCCCTAAACACTTAAAAAATGTTAATTGAGGGAGCAGCCTGGTAGCACAGTGGATTGAAAGCCAGGCCTAGAGATGGGAGGTCCTAGGTCAAATCTGGCCTTAGATACTTCCTAGCTGTGTGACCCTACACAAGTCATTTAACCCCCATTGCCTAGTCCTTATTGCTCTTCTGCCTTGGAACCAATACATAGTATTGATTTTAAGATGGAAGGTAAGGGTTTTTTTTTAAAAAAGATTAATTGACCTGAACTCTTAAAAACTCTTAAAAACCATTTTTGGTGGAAAACAAATCAAACAGATAAGGGCCTGATGACATCATTAAGATTAGGGAAAACTTGCTTTGTTACTCTGGGAAAGTCATATTTGGGGATTTTTAAGTATAAAGTAATACTACAAATGCAGTTTCTAATATGTGAATCACAGTGGCATAGTCTGTGATAATGAGTTCCACAAAAGTCTTTGTTTTTAACAAAATATGAATCATTATTTAAATGTAAAAAAAAAAGAAAACATTTCAAAACAAATTCCTATCTGAGGTATGTGTTCACTGTTCTAAAATATTACTAAGCATAAAAGATAAATTTTAAATCTTTTTTCCACAAGAGTTTTGCATATTAGTAAAATGTTACTGATTTCTATCAGTAACTGTTTCACTGTTGAAAAAACATTTAAATCTGGCCTCAGACACTTCCTACCTGTGTGACCCTAAACAAATTATTTAATCCCAATTGCCTAGCCCTTACCACTCTTCTGCCTTGGAACCCAAACCTAGTATTGATTTGAGTCCTGAAAGAATTTTTAAAGAAAGAAAAAACATTTAATAATAATATGTGAAATATGGAGTTACTATTGAGATCTTATCAGAGTCCTTAAAGAAGCCAGTCAGGAATTTGTCTGCTTAACTCTAGGCTGTTCATGGAAAGGCTTCTCCAAATAAAAACTAATTTACTTCAGGAAAGGTAAATTCATGCATTATAATTTTTGAAGGGACTGTTTTGTTGTATATATATCCCTACCGTCAAGCAAATGTCCTAGCCTATAGTATGTGCTTAATAAATGCTAGTTAATTGCCAATCTCATGCCCCCCCCAAAGAAAAGAGTAAGATTATCCTTATAAATTCAAACATAAGTTTAAATGAGTTTGATTTCCAGACCACTAAGATTCCCACAGGGTCATCCAAATGATTTACACCAAAGTCCAGGATGCAAATCATAAAAGCAAAATATTTTTTTAAATTCCATTCTCTTATTGGTGGACATTTATTCAGTAGTCACAATATTATTTGAAAAAATCTTTGGAATCTTTGGTTAGGGGGATGGGTGTAGAAAATGGAAAAAATAAAACAGGCAATCTCCAGAGAAGGCCCTTTGCCCTTTTGAAATAGTTTCTAAACCAAAAAATTTATGGATCATCAACTAAAGGTGTTTTTTGATTTTTATGCTAAAAATACTCCAACTCTAAAGCAAGAAATTGGTGGGGACAGGGTATGAATTCCCAAGAATATCGTGAGGATCTAATTTACCATACTACTCAAAATCATCCTTTAAAAAAGCATAACAAAATATTAACTTACTTTAAAAGTCTATAATATGCAAACCGGAAGACCTCTTGGATAATGACAGAGCACAAAACTCCGAAGATGAGCAAACCTCTCTGCACTGATTCATTTTTGGTGGAACTAATGGTTACTGCAATGAACCAAATGAGGGAGGAGAGCAGCAGAGACACCAACCAGAAGAATGCTCTGAAAATTTTAAAAATTTACAAATATAGTTTAAGAATTCACAATAATGAAATGCATTAAAAAAAAAAAAACACCACCTTAATCTACTTGGGAAGTCCAGAGTTTAAAATTTTTAAAAATTAGAATGATGCTCTAGAACATCCATCATTAAAAGATTTATTCTAAACTTTAAACCTCCAAAATTATTTAAAAATGTTAATCAACTTTAATTTACAAAATAAACATCACACAGTCACTTGGGTAAGGGAAATAACTCTAAAAGGTGGGGGGGGGGGTGAGTGCTCCAGGATGGCCTTCTTGATCTACCATATATACATATAAAATATATTTATAATAAGGGGGCGAGAGAGTTTTCAAAACTCTATATCTATTCAAGAAAGGAGCTGAAGAATCTTTCTAGAGCGTTGCTGAAGGATGGTTTCCGCCCCCATTCAAACCCTGCCTCCGTGAGATTATGATTTATCACCATCCCAGGAAATGGGATAACTGGGTGTTTGCAAAAGGCATCCCCGGGATCGGGGATGGGGGATGGGTTGTGACACTCGTAACCCTTTCGGGGATCCACGATCCTCTTTTGGGGGGCAGGCCTCAGAGGAGGTGAAGCCCTTGGCCCCGCCTCACGGGGAGGCCCTAGGGAGGTGGGGTCTTGGCTCTCCCCTCCTGCCCCTCCCCCCAAAGGCTGGCAGGGCCGGCCCCGCGGGCTGCCCGGGCCCCCCCGCCCGCACCGCGCTGCGACAGAGAGCGCTGAGGGTAGCGGCGCGAGGCCGGCCACGGCTTCGCTATGGGTTGGGTCAGGTCGGGCCCGCTGGGCCACCTCAGCCTCAGCTTCGGCCTCACCCGGCGATGAGGAAGATGATTCTCAGCGGGTCAGACGCGATGGTGAAGACGTAGAGAGCGAGGGCAGGCCCAAAGGCGATGCAGGTGCAGCCGAAGAACACGGCAGCCGTCATGGCGGCCCGGGGCAGCAGAGACTAGGCGAAGGCGGCGCGCGGCTGCTCGAGGCGGCCCTGGTTGTGCCGAGTTGCCCAGCCCTGGGCCGGCGCGAGACTGGGGCGGGGGCGGGGGCGGGGGAGGAGGGGGCGGTGTCTGGCAGAGCCCAGGTGAGCGGGCGGCCTACCGCACCCCCCTCACCCCAATCTCCAGAGAGGTAGCGGAGCTTCCAGAGAATGCCCGCTACAAGAGCGCCCTCCCCCCGCCACGGCCGCCATGTAACCCCGCCCCCTGGCCCCGCCCCCACACGCCACGGAGACGGCTTCACTACACAGCATCCAGGCCTCCCTGAGGGGAAATACCCCTAGGGGAGCGCGGCGGGAAAAGTCTGCTGTGTGGTCTCTGCCTACCCTTACTTAGATCACTCTGGGCTCTATTAATAGTCATCTTGAGTCAGAGCCGTCACTACCTTTCCACTTCTCCCCACGCAAACTTGTCGCATTAAGGGAAGGGACGCGGGAGAACATCGGTGTGCTTGTGTTAGCCACAAACTTTACTCTCCCGGCTTCTGAAACAGTCCCCGTGGTAATAAAGAGCTTTAGAGATGCAGAAACTGGTTTTCCTATCCTAGAGTCGGCGAACTTGTTTAAAAACATTTTTTTTATAACTATTTCAATATAACTGCTTTCCTTTAGTCCTGTACATTTTACTTCATGTCCCTAAATATATTCTGAGAAGAGGGCCATAGGCGTCCCCAGACTACCAACGGGGATGCACAAAAACACAGCAAAGATTGAGAATCACCTTCCTCAGACCAATGTCCTCCTTTGGGGGGATGCAAAATGAGGAAACTGGGCTTAGACAGATAAAGGGACTTGGCAGGGTCAGGCAGGTCTGAAGAAAACAGCAAACTTTGCATAATATAGTAAGTCATTATTCTGCTTTTCTTCCTTTTTTTTTTTGAGATACCTTTGAAAATTATGGTATATTGGTGCCTTAACTGTAATGCTATGCTTGGGAATTCATGCCTTTTCGCCTCCAATTCTCTGCCCCAAACATATGAATAGTTACATAAAAATATTAAATACATTTAAGCAATGACTCAGATAGTTTGAAGTTTTTAAACTACTTTTTAAAAGTACTTTTATAACTACTTAAAACTACATCTTTATGGAATTCCAATACTCCATTCATTTCCACTTGCCAACACAAAAAATATAAAGTGTTGTACTAGAAACCCAGGGCTGCTTCTATTATTTAAAGCAAAAGCTTTCTACAGTATGTTAACTATAAAAGTTTCCCATTTTTTGGAAAGGCACAAGCCAATATTGAAAGAAGACTTGAGAGGGAAGGCAGTAGGAAAATGGGAGAAACATAGTATAGAAAACCAATTTCCACAATTTGAGTGTATGTGTTTGTTTTTATTGGAGGATGGAGGTGGGAAAGGAACACGCATTTATTAAGTGCCCTCTGTGCCGCTAAGAGCTTTACAAATATTTCTTTTTTGTTCTAAAATTAAGCATTGTAAATGTCCACATTTGTAAAGTCTTCTGAGTCATCATCTGTAAAATAATTATCCTCCACTCACACAAAGATTTTTAAAGGATTACTGTGCATTTGCACTTTGTAAATTCAAATGATTCTTTTTGAATACTCAAAAGCAGAACCTCAGAATTTCAGTCCCCTAACATGGCAGTGTATTAAAAAAAAATACAACACCTTTCATCATTCATAACTAATGGAAAACAAAGTAATTTTGTAAACTAAGGAAGTAGTTATTAAAAATAAATCATGGGGGGCAGCTGGGTAGCTCAGTGGATTGAGAGCCAGGCCTAGAGATGGGAGGTCCTAGGTTCAAATCTGGACTCAGACACTTCCCAGCTGTGTGACCTTGGGCAAGTCACTTGACCCCCATTGCCTACCCTTACCACTCTTCCACCAAGGAACTAATACACAGAAGTTAAGGGTTTAAAAATATTTAAAACAAAAAAAAAGATTAAAAAAAAATAAATCGTGGCCCATGTTCTAAAAAAGTACGCATCACTGAAAAATTACAATAAAGCATAAGAAATATGTTCGAATGGCACTTAAAGCTAAGAAACTAGTTTATTCTCTTAAAAGTTGGCAATAGGGAAGTTATAGGCAAATAGGACAAAGTCTTGACTTAAGGGTACTAGAAGTTGTTTATTATTCAGTTGAGTATAATTCTTACTGACTCCATATGGAGTTTTCTTGGCAAAGATAGTGTATTTGTTTGCTGTTTCCTTCTCCACTGTATTAAGGCACAGAGATTAAGTGATTTGCTTAGGGTTACACAACTAGTGACTGGCTGAGGCCATATTTAAATTCAAGTCTTTCTGATTCCAGGCCTAGCGCTCTATTCTCGGAGTCATCTAGCTAACTCCCAGAACAGTCAAGATCTTTAAAAGCCACATTAGGAGAATTTAATCTTCCTACTATCTTGACCTTCCAAGAGAGAGAACTAGGCAAAATTTGAGTATATTCCCGCTTCACATCCTTTCACTTCAGTAAATGCCAACTATATTTTAACACAGTGCTAGAAGTTGGGAATACAACAAATAAGAGACATGCCTTTAAGAATCTTAATTGAATCACAAGAGATAAGTACACAAATAAGTACATTAGATTACTGTAAGTGCAAATCAAAGTTTGCTGCAAGGAAAGCATCCTTTTCCTTGTAAATGATGAAACACTAATGCTGTATAAATATTTGCCATCATCTTTTGAAAGTAATGTTACTGACCAAAGCATCAGTGATCACTAGCTAAGAGCAAGTGCTACAATGACTGTGAAGCCCTCATGTAGAAAAGGACAGGAGATGCCATTGACCTCTACCAGTAATGGCAAACCTTTTAGAGACTGAGTGCCCAAACTGCAACCTTCATGCCACATGTGAGCTGTCCCTTACCCCAGACAAGGGAGGGAGGAAGTGCTCCCATTGGGCTGCTGGGCAGAGGGTGGGTGATGGGAGAAATGTCCTCAGGTGTGAGGAGAAGGAAAGGGGAACTTCCCCCTCTGGCACATGCCAGCACATGTGCCATAGGTTCACCAATACAAACCTATACCGATTCATCTAGGAATCCCATTTTCAACAAAGTTGGGATGAAGGGAAGGGAAGAGGAAACTTGGGAGTTAGGGTGACAGAAATCTCAGAGGTCTACCAACTAAGGCTGCCAGCTGATAATGGAGACCACTACATTAAAAATTGGACTTCTCAGTTGCCTTCACAGTAATGCTCATTAATTTATTTGCATAGATTCATAGACTCTTATTGTTTCCCTAATAAAAAGGAGAGCATCTTAAAAAGTTAGGATTTAGAGTAGTTTATAGCCATAGAATAGATTAAAGCTAACTGAATCATATGGGAATTAACCTAAAGGTCTCAGTAGTTTTATATATATATATATATATATATATATATACATATATATATATGTATATATATATATATACACATAGTATCGATAGTACAAAAAATCTTTAAAAAAAATCAGACTAACACAAGATAAAGAATGACAAATTGTCATTAAATACTCTTGGAAATTAAACTGAGTCTTTCACTCAGAGCAATTCTGGACTTCTGAAAAGTACAATGCAAGAGGAAAGGGGAATATGATGACTACAAAATAAGAAAGTAGGTCATAAGGAAAGATAAACTATTATTTAATTTCTTTGGAAAGTAGCCAAGTTAATTCCTTGTTTGTTCCCTATATACACTGCCAGAAAACCAAGAAATATTACCATGAAGCTGAATATATTCAGACATATAAATATATATATTTTTAAAACATATAACACCAAATACAAAATGATAGCAGTTTTACTTAACTATCTCAGGAACAATTTATCAATATAGGATCTTACAAGCTTTATTAGATAAATCAAAATGCTATTTCATATGATTACAGAATATTGAAGTTGAGAAGACCCTTGGAAATCATCAAGTTCATCTCTCTCATTTTGCAGGCAAAGGGGTCTGAAATCCAGAGATGGGGTGACTTGTGTAAGGTCACATAGAGGCAAAACCAGGTTTAGACACTGATTCCCAATCCTGTGCTATGTGCACTATACTATTCTAGCTCAGATGATCTGAACATTTTAAATTGCATAGGGCATGTAGTTTAAATATCTACTTTCTCTAAAATTCTAAGCATAAACATAGTAGTTGCTATGTTTATCATATTTGAAATTCTTTAATTTTTTTTCCTGGTCCCATTACTATTACAACAAAAAATAGGAAAGAATAGTCAAATAAGGTTGTCTGATTTTTTTTTTTAACACTATTAAGTATTAACTTAAAAAAGATGAATACCTTCCATCCTAGAATCAATACTTTCAATTGATTCTAAGACAAAAGAATGAAAAGGGCAAGGGGGTTAAGTGAGTTGCCCAGGGTCACACAGCTGAGAAAGGTCTGAGGTCACATTTGAACCTAGGACCTTGTCTCTAGGTCTGGTTTTCTATCCACCAAGCCACTCACTGCCCTCTATTAACTTTCTAAATAAGATAATTTATTCTTTTATTTCATAATCATCAAATGATTCAAAAGACTCAAATCATTTGAGTAGTTATTATATGCAAGATGGTGGGGCTGGTAAATGACCTGGCCTACAAGTTAGCAGGGGAGATAAAGGTACAAATAAAGGTACAGACTTTAAAAACAAATGTATAATGGAGGCTAAAATGTTTATTATGTTCAGAGGGAAGAGAAATTGAGGATCTAGAATAGCTTTAAGGAGGGGTTGGCATTTAAGCTGGTCTTGGATTTTAGCAAGTGAAGATAGAGGAAAGGACACTATTCTGTTTTATAGTGCTATATGGACAAGATTTGAACATCAAATCATCAAGTTCGGCTCAAATACAAACAACATGAGGTCAAATAGTATAAAATAAAGCTGTAAAAGAGTTGGAAACAAGTTATGGAGAGCTGTAAGGCCAGAATAGCAAAGGAGTTTGAAGCCTATTTAGTGTGAAATTAGAAGCTATTTTGTTTTGTTTTTGTAAATAGAGTAGTGACATGGTCAGACTTATGCATTAAGAAGCTGAGTCTTCTTGGTTATAAGAAGTGGAATGAGAGACTGGAAACAGCAAGACTGAGAAGAAATGTGATAGCAGTGATGGTGAACCTTTTAGAGCTTAAGTGCCCAAATTGTAACCCTCTCCCCACGTGTGAACAGCCCCCTTGTCCCCAGAGGAGGGTGAAAGCACTCCCATTGGGCTGCTGGACAGAGGGACAGGCCATGTGGGAAATGTCCTCAAGTGAGGTGGAGAAGGGGAGGGGAGCAGCCTCCTCCGGCATGTGTGCCATAGGTTCACTAACATGGTGATATTGTGTGATACAAAGAGCTAGCTTTGGATTTGGATGACCCTGGATTGAACCCTAGCTTAATTTCTTAATTAAACTTAGTATACTTAATACCTGTGTCACCTCTGGCTGGTCACTTAATCTGTGTCTCAATTTTCTCATCTGTAAAATGAGGGCGCTTGATGACTCCTAAGATTTATTCCAACTCACAGTGTTGGGACCAATGAGGAGCATGTTGCTGTAGTTCAGATAAGAGTTGATGAGAATCTGAACTAGAACAGGAGTGATGGGAATATGAGATAGAGTAACGTATGTGTGGTGGGTATAAGAGATTAGAATTGAAATCATTAGATTTTAGTGATTGGTAATAGGAGGCACAGCCAAAATGCTGAGTAACAGGAAGAATTACAGCAAGGATCCTTCCTCTCCAAAACTCCAAACACATTTAGAAACCACACCAGACCAAATTTTGTTGGAGAACTCTATGAAAAAAGTCACAATGACTTGTTTTTCCAGCCTAAGTTGGCATAGGGAGACAAAGATGTTGGGAGGACACTGGGGACTGGGTCTGGCCAGCTCACGCAGCAGATCTGTCCAGTCCCAGGCAATTAAAAAAGGATTGACGTTATGTACCTGGGCAAGACCTATACAAGATGCCATGACCTCACAAAGGTTGTGGGAAAAGAAGCCAACTGGCAGCTTTGTCACCCTCTGTCCAGTTCTGGGTCATCGGTCCAGGACAGACTAAGGAAGGGACTAGCTACTATGGTTGGAATTGCAGGATAAAGCATAATATGCTGTAGAAAGCTCAAGAAGGAACAAGACTTGAAAAAGACCACTGAATTTGGAAACTAGGAACCATTTGATTAGTACGAAGAGAAGGCAGGTTGAAAAGAATGATAAGAATGAGTAGTGAAGACAGTGAATATAGGACACATTTTTTTTAGCTGTTTGGGAAGGTAATTCCTAGGAGAAGAAGACTTAAGGACTGGTTTTTCAAATAGGGAATCTCTGAGTATATTAAATAAAGGAGGAGCCAGAAGAGAGGGATAAATTGGGGGATAATTAATGGAACAAAATTTTGGAGGAAGCAGGAAAAATGGAATTGAAGGCATGAGTATATTAACATTTGTCAGGATGAAGACGAAGTTATCCTCTAAGGCAAGAAGGAAGAAAGAGAGAATGAGTAAGGATTAATTTTAAGGTGAGGAAAGGGGGATTTGAGGAAGCTCACAATAGATGGCTATCAGATGACTTATTTCACATCCTTTGAACAGATAATGCCCAATGAATTAAAAAAGTAGTGATGGAGGGGCAGCTGGGTAGCTCAGTGGAGTGAGAGTCAGGCCTAGAGACAGGAGGTCCTAGGTTCAAACCCGGCCTCAGCCACTTCCCAGCTGTGTGACCCTGGGCAAGTCACTTGACCCCCATTGCCCACCCTTACCAATCTTCCACCTATGAGACAATACACCGAAGTATAAGGGTTTAAAAAAAAAAAAAAAGTAGTGATGGAAGGAGATGAATCCTGAGTTCAAATCCTGTCTCAGACTCTAGCTGTGAGACCCTAGACCTTAGCTTCTTCATTTGTAAAATGAGCTGGAAAAGAATATGGCAGTTCACCGCAATATCTTTGCCAAGAAAACCCCAGTAGGGGTCATAAAGAGTCAGACATAACTGGAAATATATATATATATGTATATATCTATATATGCATATATATATATACTATAATAACAATTCTCAATGACTATAATTCTGATAGAATGCCTTAAAGGAAGATACTTTCTTAGAGGGAAAAATAGCATATGTAAGTAATACATTAAAGCTAATGTTTTTCTTTGAGATAGTTGTCATCT
This sequence comes from Gracilinanus agilis, assembly GCF_016433145.1. Taxonomy (NCBI): domain Eukaryota; kingdom Metazoa; phylum Chordata; class Mammalia; order Didelphimorphia; family Didelphidae; genus Gracilinanus; species Gracilinanus agilis. Next base: position 575,860,262 of record NC_058131.1, read on the forward strand.
TTTCCTGATATATTTTATGAGTTCAGAAATACACTTAAGCTATTTAAGTAAGGGGCAACCTCTTACAATGTAATTCAATGAAAGGTTTCTTAAAAGCACTCATAGCCAAGACTAACTCAACAAAAATGAGTTAATGCCACAGAAGGAGAAATGGACCTTTAATTAGCAAACATTCCTGATAAAAAGACCAAAGCTGAACAGAAACTTTGTAGTTCAAACAGAGGATTAAAGAGAAATATAAAAAGGAGAATATGAACAATGATAAAAGACCAGAAGGATAAACTGCTTATGTTGGAAGGTCAAAGAAGGTGTCTAATTAGACAAAAGGCCTAACAGTAGTTCTGTTATGTCTTGATGATCTTAAAAGAAGAATGGAAAGGGAAGGGAAGAATACCCTGATGAGGAAAGGGAAAGTTAGAGAACATTATCCCATATAATTCATATGTACAAGTTGACATCTATATAAACAAACAAGGAAAAGGAAAAGGGAAATCAAGGGAGTGGCTGACACTTGAATCTCCCTCTATTGAATTGGTTTAAAAAAGAACATATGCATACATACACACCCACCACTGGGTACAAGAACACATGGCACTTAAGAAAGGGAATGGGAGGTAGATTAAGGGAGAGATTAGTCTTAAACAAAATCGACTTTAAAGATACATAAAAATATTTATAGCTATTTTTGAGGGGACAAAGAATAAGTTGGGAGAATAGATGAATAAGTCGTGGTATATAAATATAATACTATTATGCTAAATTCTAATCAGCATAACCATTAGCTACGATTCCAGAGAACTAATGATGAAACATGCTACTCACTTCCTGAAAAAGAGATAAAAAACACAAAATGCAGAATGGGAAAATTTTTTTTAGACATGGCCAATATGGAAATTTGATTGGGTTGATTATATATGATTGCAATAGATTTTGTTTTTCTTGTGTCTTCAATTGAGAGAGGGGCTGGAATAGAAGGGTGAGAAGGTAGATCTTGGCTGATTGAAACAATGTTTTTTTATTAAAGTAGAAAATAGCCATGAAAGCAGGACAATTTTAGAACTATTTGTGTTGTAAATAAAGAGCATTTAAGTTCAGAAATGAAGTGTCAATGTGATACAATTTGATGTTTTGTCCTCTATATAAATCAGAATTATATTCTAGCCAGCACATTAAAATTAGAGCTAATAACTTTTTCTGCCTTTCAACTTTCAGAACTATCCAATTGGAAATGGCACTGAATAATACAATTACAAATATGGGGTAAGTTTCAGAAATTAATCATATAATCATCATCATATAATCATATCATCTCCCTCACATGTGGAATGAAGGAAATTTCAAACATTATGAAATGGAATGTATTTCATAATTATGTAGTCTTTATTTTAGACGCATATTGTCATAAAAAATTGACAAGGAATAAAATCTATTTTTTTCTTTTGAACACAGCATCAGTATCAGTACACAGTTAATGATTCAAACAAGTTTAACCAAATGACAAATCCATTTATCTGTAGGAGCTTTTCACATTAAGCTTTTGGAGCAGAGATAAAATGTGCTTAAACACACAAAGAGTAGAACAAATCTATTGAAAAATTAAGCCTTTTCTGTTAGGGTTTTGTTTTTTAGTCAGGTATTTCAATTACATATTGCCTTAAAGAAGTTGAAGTCCTACATTAGCAGTGTCAGTTGCAAATAAACAAAAAACACTCATTTGTAAGGCCATAAGAATATACTGGAATAACTAACTTCAGTGGAAATAAAAAGGAAATGGAAATTATGCTGTTTCTTGGCATAATTAAATGCAATTGAATGTGGCACAAGCATAAGAGATGAAGTGATCTGAAAATAACTACAAATAATGATTTCCTAAGCTTTATATCTGCACATTTCACTAAATAAAAGTCAGGTTAAAGTTACGTTTTCATAGTGAACAAGAAACATCAATTTTATTAGCCTAAAAACTTTTAACTCTACTGTAAAACTTCTAGTTGAAAACTCATGAACATCCTGTTCCTGTAGGTCACATGTTGAGGCACCCCTTTTCTTTCAGATGGTGCAAGAAAGAAGAGGAAATGCTCTTTCTAAAAAGAGACATTTGCAAAGTCAACTAGAAATAAATGCCCTAAATTTCAGATAAGTACACCAAACGTTTTTATCTTTAAGTACGAAAGATCATTTTCAAAAGTTAAGTATTAAATTTATATAAAAAAAAATCTTGGTTATGGAAAATCTGAAGAGAAAGAAAAAAACTGAATGTTTCACTTGTTGATCATAAAGTTGAAAGCATTAAAAAGTCATAGTAGAGATGATTACCATTAAGGATCTAAAAATTTAAGCTGTAATGCTGGAGGAACTTTTGCAGAAATTTACCTATATTGCACAGCTATACTTTTTTAAAGAATTGGAATAATTTTTTTTTGCATTATTGGACATACAGGTTCTGGTCTAAATCTTTAAAGGTCCACCTTTATCTAAAAACTAATGATGCCTTTAGTTCAAGACAAAACATAAATCTACTATTTTGTAAAATTATAACAGCTGGCTCACCTTTGTTCTACTAGATATTAGAATACTAGTTTTCAAACTGAGGTATAGTTTTTAAAAGTCCTTCAAATGAAAGGTAATATTATTTTGAAAGCTTACAAAGACTGCACAAAATGTTCATATGGATAGTAAGAAAACCTGCAGCACCCAGGACTGATGCACAGGCAAAACATAGATAGCATTTATTGTCATCTGTTTTTCTGAAGTAAAATATAGTTAAAATAAGTTCCCAGTGAAATAATACAATCAACTGATTTACATGCTACTCAGATACAGCACATTTTTCATTGTCTGACATCCTCAGACTATTTGAAAAGGTCTACACCAATCATTATAAAAAATTAGCACATTGATAATAAAGTGCAGCCACTGAACCACTTAATACTGCTGCAAGTATCTGCATTTTACTTTATAAGACCAAAAAATGTTCATGTGAAACTAGAATTCTTCAGTTTCAGCAGGGAACAGACAAAATTGTCTGTCATTAAATCCTTCTACAAATAGAAAAAAATAATGTATTATATGAACATTATTAAGCAAAATGAAATATTTACTGGATCATTTTACCATGCATAAAAGTGAATTTCCTATGGTCTCACTTAAAATTTATATACAATTTAGCATGGCTAAATGTAAGAAAATAGCAAAGACATCTTGTTTTTATACAACAGAGCAAACACCCCAAATGGCTGCTACTTCAAAAAGCTAAAATTTTAGACTCATAACTTTCACAGGCTCTTTCAGAAGGAAATTCATGGAGACTAGGCATTATTAACAGATACAGGACAAAACCAGAGAGAAAAAGGAACAAAGGCAAAGCATTCTATTAAAAACAAACCAACAACATTGCTAACCACAGAATATGTCAGTTTTGGTTTGCAGACAACCCCTGAGATAAAAATCAGTATTAAGACACCAAATAGTCAGAGGTAAATTACTGAAATAATTACATTCATAAATGGTGTCATAACACTTGCCTTTATAGAAAGCACTTTACTACCTTACAGAAAACTTAACTGCTTGACTTTTTCTTGAAAACAGTAAATATACATAAAATGATTAGGGATGTTTTTGAACATGATCTTTTTCTTTAAAAAAAAAAAACCATCTGAATAACAGATAGTGATTTATAGTCAAGGTATAAGGAAACTTTATTACATGGGAAATAGCAACAGGGAGCATTGTTTCATCTATAAACACCTCAACCATCAAACCTATAAAGGTGATTATAAAGGTTAAGGATTTTTAGTAGTAAGATCTTAACACCAATCAGAAACAGCTTTTTGCATATTTGCTACCAATGAACTATATATGTTTTGAAACAAGAAGACAGATAAACTGGTCAAAGCATCCTAATGACAAATATTATTTGAAACAAAGTTCTGTGTAGTGATAGTCAATTCATTTTCCCCTTTTACCCATCAATTATGATCGTGACTGTAGTAAAGCAGAACAAACATACAAAGAAATAAATTTACTAACAAGGATACATTTCACTTTTTCATTCTTTTAGCATTCCTTTCTATCTTCTGACACTCATGCCAAATACAATGGAAGGGTTTTGCTGACCTGAATTTGGCACTTCAATAACCACTAAATATAGTTTCTCATAAATCTACTCCAAGAAAGTTTTTTTTCTTTAAAAAAAGTCTTCAGAGTATACCAGGAACCAGTTTTCACTGAAGAAGGCCAGTAAGCTTCTGGTTGGCTTTGTCCTAAATAACACCAATTAATCTTTATATTCAGTAACTTAAAACTTGAATGGATGGACTAAAAGCTGTTTTGAAACTAAAAACATTGTTCATGTTTTATTGAAAGGGCATTAATTTACTAGAGGCTTTATTTACTAAGTCTAGTTGTGCATACATATGTTTTTAAAAATCCAACCCTCTAAAATTTCTAAAAGTTATAATATCTACTCAGTTTGCTCTCTTTATACAGGTAAGCTTTCTGCAAGCTAAAAGACTAACTCCTGTTAATGCTGCTCAGATTATGATATATATGTATGTGTACATATATTGGTGGTATCAAGGAGATATCAAGTAGCAAAGGGGCTATAAAAAAAATCTTTTGAGCCTTGTCTTATGGAAACCACTAAAAAAACATTTCTAGCCACACTACTGAATATATAAAAATTTCAAAGTCTCAACAAAATAAAAATGTCACATCTGGAAGTCAAAGAGTATTGGACAAAAAGTGAGGAGCTAAGACAAGTGTGAAGGGGAGAGGAGACCAAGAAAAAAACTGGGGAGAGGAAGAAAGTAGACTGGAGTAGAGTCAGGTGTGGTCATTATTGTAGAGAGCAAAGAAAAATTTCCTCCACTAATAAGGATTAGCCACTAGTCTATAACTTAGGACATAGAAAGTTGCCTGGGGCACTGACTAAAGAGGTAAGGGTCACATGTGGTAGCACAGTTTCTATATGAGTCAGGCACGACTTGAGCTTAGGTCTTCCTAACTCTGAGGCTAAATCTCTATCCATTATATGCCACACTGCCTCAAATAACTTTAGAAGAGTCATATAAAAATGATTTAGAGCAGTTTTTTACAAACTAAGAAGAAAATAAATTTAGAAATTAAAGTCTTAGCTACTTTCTATACCACTACAGTCTAACAGACAAGAATAATGCAAAACCCTACATTCCAAAGAAAGGAAGAAATTGTAGCCTCTTTATAAACAGACTGGTGCATTTTCTTGAATTTAAAAAAATTAGCATTTGCCCTTTCTTTTTAAGAAATTTACATAAGACCAGAACTCTTAATGCACATATTACAAATTACATTTATCCCAGTGAAACAGATGAAGCCTCTGAATTTGCATAAACTTCCCTGAAAATGCACAAATCTGTTAAAAACTTCACAAGACAAAACTGTGCAAATACAAAGGGACGATTGTGCTGTAACAGGCAAGGACTAACACTGATGTGCAAAGTTAAAAGAAAGATAGCAGCTTTTGCAACAGGCAAGAAAACAAACAAAAAGTTAACTCCTGCATGTGTCTCCACTTCACTGCTTCCATGTTTGAGGAAGGAGCCTGACCTGCTGAAAGGCCACATGGCCAGAATCCATGCTATATTTTGTTTAAAGAAGTCTGAGTTCCATGGAGCTCTCAGTGGCAGCTTGGTGGTATTGTGTCTCTGGGGCTATGTGACCCTGTGCTTTCAGAAAAGCAGGAAAGGTTCTTCTAGGTGTGCTGCAGTCCATTATTGAGAGTTTATCAAAGGAGTGTACAGCGAAAGAAACTGGTCTTCTTTGATCTATTTTCTGTTATTTTCACTGGTCCTCCTGCCCCCGGTGAACTGCTGTCATTCTAAGGAGAAGAAAATAGAATAAAATTAATCAATAGATGATGTCATAGTTTATCCCAACACCTTACAAGAAAGTTAAACTATCATATTAAAAAATATTTGACAGGGGGCAGCTGGGTAGCTCAGTGGATTGAGAGCCAGGCCTAGAGACAGGAGGTCCTAGGTTCAAATCTGGCCTCAGACACTTCCCAGCTGTGTGACCCTGGGCAAGTCACTTGACCCCCATTGCCTACCCTTACCCCTCTTCCACCTATAAGTCAATACACAGAAGTTAAGGGTTTAAAATAAAAAAAAAAATTTGACAAAAGCTAATAAGAAGATAACTTTCAAAAACTGTCAGAGTGTTTTGATTTATTTTGGGGGGGGGCGGGAAGAAGAGAGACAAGGGGGGAGGAAAGCCCTAGATTTTGAATATTTAGATTAATAATGTATAAATAGGAAGTTCTCACTCCCATATTTAAAGAAATGATAGGCAATGGGATATGGAGCTTAAGCCTAATTATAATAGCACTGCATTCCTAGCATTCCAAGATAAATGTTAACAGCCTTATATTCAAAGATTTTATTCAGTAGTCAGGTTAAAATTTGCTAGCAAAATTGTTTATTGAGGCACTTTTATGATTAAGCAAGCTCTAAGACTTTAAGAATTAAATGTCTATCACATAATAAAACATTTAATTTATTCAGTTCAAAATTTAGTAAGGCTGGATTTTTATCAATGAATCTCTTTGCAAATGACCAAAGGTCATTTAATAATCTTTCCAAGAAAAGGAATCATAAAAGCTTCCAGAAGATAGGAATCAATGTTCAGAAAGACTATTTCCATCACTATTACTCATATTAAGTTGGATGCCTTAAAACCTTTTCTGATTGTTTTTACTTTTCTTTATATCCATAGGTCTTTGCATAACGTAAATGCTTAATAGATGTTTGTAGATTAATTGACCAAAAAACAAAAGAAGACCCATAATAAAACAAAAAACTTGTAAAAGACACAAACCATTTTTCTGTTGAGTTTTGTCATTATATCTCGTGCAAGTGTAAAAAATGCCTGAAAGTTAAAAAAACAAAACATCATCACATACTCATTTTTACACTAATATTTTTATTATGGCTTTTGCTAAAACTTAGGTAAATAAGGTACCATTTCAGAAAACAGGCATTCATATTTTTTCAGTATTTAAAAAAAGATTTGTTTCTAAAAGTATATTGCAGATAATATAGTCTTGAACTTAGAGCTTAAACTTTTTCATGCAAAATTTTATATCTTGTCTTTATATTTGCTTTTAATTTTCTTAAATGTTGTGTATCTAGTTTCAGAATGTTTTAAGTGAGTCTGCCTTCTCTTGTTACAGTGAAACACAACTCTTCCAAACTTTCTCCTTGTAACTAAGATCCTACAGCTCTCACCTTCATAAGTTACTGCCTTCCTTCTTCATCAACTCTTTCACCTTCATCTTTAATTGTTCATTTTTATTTCTATTATCCAACATAGGAAAACCTAAAGAGGGAGGAAGTATCCAGGAGGAGAAAGTGATCGATAGTGTCAAGTGTAGCACAAGTCCAGTAGGATGAAGACTAAGAAAAGGCCATTAGATTTGGCAATTAAAAGATAATTTGTAACCTTGAAAGGGCAATTTCAGTTGAAAGAGGAGGACGAATTGCAGAAGTTTTAGAACTGAGTAAGAGGTTATAAAATGTAGGTAACTATTGTAGATGACTTTCTCAAGGAATTTAGCCACAGCAGAATATAGCATGGTAACTATCAAGAATTGTAAGAGCAAATGAAGATTACTTTATGAATGAGAAACATGTGGCATGCTTGTAGGCAGTGGAGGAAGAGTCAGTAGATAGGGAGGGATTGTAAATGAGAATGAGAATGACAGTGGGCAATCTGTTGGAAAATACAAGAGGGTATGGAATCAAGGCTGTATGTAGAGGTGTTTGCCTTAGCAAAGAGAAAAACACTCTCTCTCTCTCTCTCTCTCTCTCTCTCTCTCTCTCTCTCTCTCTCTCTCCACAGTAAATAGTGGAAGAAGATGTTTGAATGGTAAAAGGTAAGAAGGGGGGAAGGAAAGGGAGGTCTAGGTGAGTGACCTCTAAATTTTCAGTGAAGTTATGAGGCCAGGTCCTCAACCGGGAGGGTACTGGAGGAGGTGCAACAAGAGGCTTGAAGAGACAAGGTGGTTTGACATTTTCACTGTGGAGAGTAAAAGAGCAAATCAATTGGGAAGGAAAAAAATGTTTGCCTTGCTGCAGGGAGGGTCTGGTTTTGCACCCTGCTGCATAGAACATGGAAGCTATTGGAGGAGGTGGGTGCTAAGTGACTAGTTTAGGGATTAAATTAATTAAATGGTCAAGATAGGAAAGGGAGGATGCTACTTTGTTAGACTTCCTGGTTTCTTAATCTGAGGAGTCAGCTGTATTGTTCTATCTTTGGTATATAATTCCTCTTTTGATGGTATCTGACAATGAGTGAGAACTCATACAAGGCAACATCATGGACATCGATACCCATAAACACTCAAATTTACTAGTTCCTCAATCTGCTTAATTCTCATGACCTACTCTTCCCCTCTAACTAAGGTACAGTAAAAATGGTTATACTCTTGGTTTTGCCATCACCCACAAGTGTTTTCTGATCATAATATAACCACCTCTGTCCTTCTGAATTATGACCTTTAACCTTATTCTTCATCCTTGCCATGACCTCCAATCTTTCTACCCATAGTTTCCTGTCAGGCCACCACCCCCAAACTAGCTATTCTCTCTCTTCTTCCCTTCTTTATTTTATCCTTTACACTCAAGTTCCTTGTCCTCTTATTATTACTGAACCTACTTACAGACTACTTACTATTACTGATCATACTTTGCCAACCCCCAATCATGTATTACTCCCATCATTATTCCCAGGAGATTTTGCTACTATTTACATGCTATTGAACAGAACCAGAGAAAATCAAGAAACAAGTTTGTGACATAATCTTAACTGGACCTTCACTGCAGCAACTCAATTCTTTTGTACCTCCCTGTTTCACTCATCACCAAAACTATTCATTCTTCCTCAGACCTTCCATGCAATCTTTTCCCGCTTTTCAGCTGAGGACCCTGCCTCCTATTTCACATATACCACAAATTGAGGACATTTTTGAGAATTCCCTCTTCTCCCTTCTTCATCTCACATCATCAGCCATCTCCCTCCAATATTTATTCCTTCACTCCTGTCTTATATGAAGAGATGACCTATTTCCTTGCCAAGACAAAGTCTTCTTCATATACCCTAGATCCCATTCCACCTTCTCCATAAGGTTTCTCCTCTCTCATATCCACTTTTCCCACTGTCTTCAATCTCTCCCTATCTATCTATCTGCCTCTCTGCTGCCTGCTAAAACCCTCATGTCTCCCTCATCCTTAAAAAAAATCCTCACTTAATCTTATAATCTGTATTAGCTAATACCTAGGTATCGCCAATACCTTTCCTCCTTTTGTGGCAACTCCTAGTTGACTAAACTATGCTTGTTGATTTGTCTTGTTTACTTAAGAAAGCTACCTATAACTGACACCTCCAATTCTTTTCTTCTGATTCTCTTCTAAACCAGTCATATTCTGGCTTCCAACCTCTCCAAAGTCATCAGTGTCCTCTTATTTGCCAAATCTAATGTCCTTTTTGATCTTCATCATTCTTGACTTCTTTACAGCTTTTGACACTGCTGATTGCCCTCTTCTGGATACCCTTTCCTTAAGGTTTTTATGACTCCAGTTTGTTGGTTCTTCTACCTATCTGGCTGTTCTCTCTATTTTCCTTTGTTGGATCTTCTTTTAGGTCAAACCTACTAATTGTGGACAATTTATTTCAAACTTTTATATATATATACATTTATATATAAACTCACTTGGTGCTCTCAATAGCTCCTTAATTTTTGTTTTTATGTAAATGGTTCTAAGATTTACTAATTCAACACTGACTTCTCTCCTGGACTCCAGTCTCTCATTACCAACTGTCTATTAGACATCTCGAACTGGATATCGTCATATCAAACTCAATATCCCCAAAAGAATTAATTATATATGCTTTCAACTCCTCCCCTTTTCCCAGTTACCTAGGCTCACAACCTTGGTGTCATCCTTAATTCCTTATTCACACTCACCCCGCATACCAAAATTGTTGCCTTCTTATCATTTTTACCTTTGCAACATTTCTTGGGTACATTGCCTTCTCATTACTCACACAACTAGCACCATGGTGTAGGCTTTCATCACCTTACACCTGGACTACTTTAGTAGTCTTTTGCTAAGTCTCTGTCTCAAGTGTTGGGCTATTCTAGTCCATCCTCTATTCAAGCAACCAGAGATCTTCCAAATACAGTTCTGACCACGTTATTCCCTTCCTCAATAAAAATGCCAATAGCAATAATCTCCAGAATCAAATATAAAATCCCTTATTGGCTTTTAAGCCCCTCACAATCCAACCCCTTCCTACTTTTCCAGTAGTGACATTGGCCTCCTTGGTATCCTTAACATGACACTACATTTTCATTGGCTGTGTCTCATGCCTGGAATTTTCTCCTTCCTCACCTTTTCCTTTTGACTTCTTTTAAGATTCGGCTCAAATTCAACTTTTTGCAAGAGGTTTTTCCCTTTGCTGTTAATGCCCACTGTCGTATTATCTCAAATTTACACTGCATATATCTTGGAGGTATGTTAAGATTGTTTGTGTGGTCTCCTCAATTAGAATTTAACATCTTTGAGGGCAAAAACTCTTTTCTTGGTTTTCTTTATATCCGTGCTGCTTAACACAGCGACTAGCAAATACCCCCTTACTATATGCATTAGGCTAGATTTTCCCCTTAAAGGTAAAAAAAATTGTCCCTGTAAATTGAGTGCCCCAAGTTATTACTAAGTTTCAAGTTAAGCAATCCCTTAACACAGCTTCTTAGTGGCCTCAGAGATAACTGACATGGCTTTCTGTTCACTTAAAGCCCATTCAGGCTCTTCTTACTTGACATAGACTTGAAAGCAATGAATACCTTTCTGCTTTGGGCTTTTCTAAGATGATAAAGGGTTACAAATAAGTGAGTTAAAACTATTACATCTTTTACTCCAATACTTCTAACTTTCCAGATAAATGGAAAAAATGAAATATCCTTCTATCTTTAATTCAATAGAACTTAATTCTCTATTGAACAGCTGCAATCCATGTGAAAGGCAGACACTATAAGCCCAACAACCAAAGTCAACATTAAAATTAAAGTCAGTTACAAAAAAGAAAAAAGTATGTATGTAGAATGTAGGTGGTCAATATAAGTCATTCACTAAGTTAAAAGGAAAAATGGTTTAGGGATTTGCTCTGTCACATGCTTCTAAATCCAAGAAAATTTAACTGGCAAAGAATTTCTTACCTCTTCTACATTTATACTGGATTTTGCACTTGTCTCGAGGAATTTAATTCCATAATCAATTGCTAACTGTAAAACAAATAAAGATAAAATTATTCACATATTCAAAATAATAATTTTATACACTGGCAAGCCTTCTGTTTTCTCCTGGTCCTTCCTTATAGTGAATGTTTATAAATAGTTCCTAAGATTTACATTTAAAAAGTAAGAAGCAAGCTGTCTATATTGGAAGTCTTGAATTATGCTGACTTCTTATTCAGACTATATTAAGATAATAAATATAATAATGACTGTGTAAAAGGTAGGCAATAAAGTTGTGATCTTTATTTTCAGAAAACCTATGATACCCTTTGTTCACAGTGCAACAATATTAAGGAGATAAAATAGAAGTTCTTGCCATTAACCTGGGGTGTGCCTAAATTAGCCCATTTTGTCTAAAGCCTAAATGAGGCCTTTTTGTTCAGTTTATATAACAGAATCTAACAGAATAAAAGCAAGCTTATATACCAAAGAGACACGCCTTTATATTTTCTTGATTATTGAAATATTTATTTACTTTTTCACCTCCTCCCAAAGAGTATATAAAAAATTTATATTATTGAAGGCTGCTAACAATAAATATTATAAGTGGGAAACATATCTGCAGTCTGTTTGAAATACATGGATATATCTTATTTATGTAATTTAAGCAAAGCATAAAACTAAATTATAAAAGTAAAAAACCATGCACTACTAACATTTGAAACCAATGTAAAAGATACATAAAAAATGTTCATCTTAAAAAGTGAAATGCAAACACTTGAGTCAACCAGATCTGAAATTGTGAAAATTCTAATAAACACTGCAAAAGATTGACTCTATAGTTTAAAGAATAAAAAGACTGACTTGTGTAAAGTGAGAGGTAATGACTGCATGGTAAAAAAAGTCCTTATAAAAATTATGAATAGAGAATTACTTGCTAATGAAAATTCATTGATACTCTGATTCACACCTTTTCCCCCCTCTCCCAAAGTTTCTGGGTATGTTTACATAAAAAAATTTAGAGGCAGGACCTTTAATGCTGTAAGGAGTTAAAAAAAAACCCTTTCTTTTCATAGACATGTAATACATATCTCAGGAATGACTCATTATCCCAGGAACCTCAGTTATATGCTGAAAATTAATTTACATCTTTATGATAAGGATTATGTTTTCTTATGTGAATATCCACACTTAAAGAACTATAAAACATATAACCTCAAGATTGTGAATGAAGGCTGATTTTGTTTTTTGTTTATAATGCTATAAATGATGCTTACTAATCTTGGATATATTTCAACTATTTTGGAATTTGGTCAAAATTTACCTTCTCTCCTCTTTCTTTTGATACTTGTCTTTTGTCATTCATATCACTTTTGTTACCCAGGATCATTCTTTCAACATCTGAAGAGGCGTGCTACAGATAGGAAAGAAGGAAAGTAAGTTATTCAACAAATCCTAAATTGTTAGAAATATGCACGTTTGATAATAAATAAGCTAAGCATCATTTGATATAAAGTCTTAATCTTAAAAAAAAATAAGATGGATAGCCATAGCATAAAGATGTCAGGAAGCCTGAGCAAAAATCTGCTTAGTTTCATTCTGAGATCTGGATATTTTATGCATAAACAAGTTGAAATGAAAGTTATGCTTATCTTTCTACAAAAGGTTCACTTTTTGAATTATTACTACAAATAATACAATGTGGTACAAAATAGTAGGAAAGATATCTTGGATCCAGAACTATTGTAAAACTAAGTTCTTTGTAAATTAATATAGATATTCCTAAAAATAATTTCATATTGATGGTCCCTTTTTATAAGTCAAAGAGAAGAAAAATCTTCAAATTAAAAAATTTTGTAATGAAACCTAAATTAAACTACAGTGCCTATCAAATCTAAGGTTCTCAAAAAGGAAAAAATTAAAGGGGCAAAATGATTATTTATGGTAGTCAAAGGAGATAAAATAATATGAGCTAGTAGGAAGAACATTGCACTGAGTCAGTTAACTTGGGTTATATTCATATTTGCTATTAACTAGCTATATGATGATTTAATGACAATCTCTTGGAGTCTTATTGTCATCTATAAAAGGTAGAGGTTAGACTAGATTTTTTCTCATTCTTTTTAAAAATTAAACTTTATTTTTTAATCAACAAACATCTACCTTTCTTCCTTCTAATGCCCCACTCCAAACCGAGAAACAAAAATAAAATCATTGGTACAAATATACAGTCAAGCAAAATAAACTTCCACATTGACTATGTCTAAAAGAAATTGTCTCATTTGGAATTATTTGTTCTTCATTTCTCTAACAGGATATGAATAGCATGTTTCATTAGTCCTTTGAAGTCATAGTTAGTCATTATACTGCTTAGAGTTCCTAAGTCTTTTAGAGTTGACTCTCTTTACTATACTATTATATAAATCAATCTTTTTTCATTTTACTCTTTGTCAGTTCATATACCTGTTTCTCTGAAACCATACTCTTCATTATTTCTTACAACAGAATAGTATTCCATTTCATTTTTATACCACATCTTATTCAGCCATTCCCCAATTGATGGGAACTTTCCAGTTTCCAATTCTTTAAAACCATGTAAAAAGCTGGGAATTTTTTTGGACATTCTCAGTTTGTTTTGCTTAAGACTGGGGGCAGCTAGGTGGCTCAGTGGATTGAGAACCAGGCCCAGAGATGAGAGGTCCTGGGTTCAAATCTGTCCCCAGACACTTCCTAGCTATGTGACCCTGGGCAAGTCACTTAAACCCCATTGCCTAGCCCTTACCGCTCTTCTGCCTTGGAACCAATACACAGTATTGATTCCAAGACAGAAGGTTAGGATTAAAAAAAAAAAAAAAAAGACCAAGTCTTCTTTAAACCTACCTAACCCTGTAATTCTTCCTTTTCTATTCTCCCATGTTCCCTCTATTTCCAGCTGAGTAAAATGTATTTCTGTACCCAGCTGTATATGTGCATGTGTATCCTTCCCTCCTTTGATCAGTTTAGATGAGAGTGAGATTCAAGTATAAGCCATTTTCTCCAACCTTTCTTCCTTGTTTGTATGGACTTTTACTTGTGCAACCCAAATTACATGAGATAATTTCCCCTAATCTTCCTCACCCCCCTCCATATATTACTCTTCCTCTCCCTTTCTATTCTCTTTTTAAGATCAAGACACAGAACCACTCCTAGGTCTTTTATCTAATTAGACCCCTTCCATTACGATAATAAGGTTCTTTATGGCTGTTTGTGTTTACCTTTTTCTCTTGGCTCCTGGGTTTGCAGTTTCTTTTCATCAAGAATGCTTGGAATTAAAAATCCATTTTTCCCCCTATGGGATTATACTCAGTTTTGCTAGGTAAGTTGTTCTTGGCTGTATCTTTCACATTCTGGAATATCATATTCCAAGCTCCAATCTTTTATAGTGATGGCTACGAAACTGTATGTAATCCTGACCATATTTCTGGGAGTTTTCACTTGAAATTATCTTATATGACAAGTAGATTCTATTTCCACTTTTTCTTCTGGTTCTAAGAAATCTCAACAGTATTCTGTTCATCTTGGAACATGATGTCTAAGCTTTTTTTTGGATTATTTCAGATAATTTCAATGATTCTTTAATTTTTTTCTTCTCAATCTGCTTTGTAGGTCAGTTGTTTTTGCAATGAGATATTTTATTCCCCCCCACCCCATACTTTCAGTCTTTTGACTTTGTTTTAAAATTTCTTCTTGTTTCACAAGGTCATTGGTTTCTAATGGTCCATTCTAATTTTCAGGGAAGTTGTTGCTTAAGCAAAATTTTGTACCTCTTATTGCCAAGCTATTAATTTATTTTCCAATTCTTTCTTTCATAGTTCTTATTTCTTTTCAAATCTCTTCCTCTAACATTCTCACTTCATTTATGAAAACTTATTTAATTCTTTAAAAAAACTGCTCATGTTATGTTTTTTCTTTGAGGTTTTGCTTTTAGATATTTTGGAGTAATTTTTTCTTTTTGGGTTTGTGTCTTGAGTATCCCTGTCACAATAACAGATTTTTATGGTGGGATACTTTCTTTGTTTACTCATTTTTCCAGGCTATTTCTGTGCACCTAAGGGGATAGTGTTGTTCCTGGACTGGTTCTGATGTTGCTTTCTTGGAAAACTGAGCAATGTGTTATTCTAGGACAGTACTGGCAAATGTTTTTGAGATCATGTGCCCAAATTGCAACTTCAAGCTGCCTGTGAGCCCCTTACATTATCCCAGACAGCAGAGGGAGAAAGTGCTCCCACTGGGTGACTGGACAGCAAGGCAGGGCATGCAAAAAATGCCCTCAGGCATAGTGGAGAGAGAAAACAGAGCAGCCTTCTTGGTGCTGCCCCAGAACTGGTACCAAAGCTTCACCAATACCTAAGATATCTCAGGAACAATTCAGTCTGGATACCTGAAAGCTTCCTAAAGTGGTCAAACCCAATGAAAAGTCAAATTGCTATCTCTCCCATCTGAACTCTATAAGTTGGCAACCTGGGTTTGGGTCTAACCAGCAGGTCTATTGGCTTGCCTACTTTGGAGTTTCAGTAGATGGCTGTAAGACTCACTTTGGTCACCTAGAAAATTCTGCTATTACAGAGTGAATTTCCTTTGGTCTGGGAGTCCTGCCTTGATTATT
Source organism: Gracilinanus agilis (assembly GCF_016433145.1). NCBI lineage: Eukaryota > Metazoa > Chordata > Mammalia > Didelphimorphia > Didelphidae > Gracilinanus > Gracilinanus agilis. Next base: position 575,876,179 of record NC_058131.1, read on the forward strand.
CCTTTGTGGTCTTCAGGCAGAGCTGGAAATTGGAACTAAAACCACACTTTGCCCCTGGGGTCTGAGCTACACAGCTACAATCTGCTTCTTGAATTTACTCTTTGCCTGGTAAATATATAGCCTAAGGTCCTCACCCTGGAATGTAACCATAAAAGCCGATCCCTCCTCAGTCTTTCCTGGATGTGACTCCCAACTGTGGAGTTAGCAATGCAGGTGCCAGATGGTATCTGTATCTAAACTCTACATAAATTTAATCACTTTATGTTGGATCTAGGAGTTTTGACCCTGAAACACAGTCCTTTCCTGACTGGAATGCTTCACAGTGTGCTCCTGGCCAGACCTCTCTAGTTACCTCCCTTTGCTGATCTGTGCTGACCTGTGACTAGCTCATTTTTTTTTTCTTGGATTTCCCAATCAGAACTTAGTCTGATCAGAGTTCTGAATCTGTTTGGAAGTTATTTGAAGGATGATGGGGAGGAGCAGAAGGTAGAGTTCATTGTACTTTTTCCTGCTACTTCTTGGACTAGATCTTTTAAGGTTTCTTCTAGCTCTAAAATTTCATGAAATCCTCCCATTTCCATTTTTTGTTATAAGAATGTGAATGACATATTTATAGAAGGTAGCCTTGAAATCTTCACGCAATGCTGAGCTATTAAAGCTTTAATAATTTAATAATATTATTATAGATTTAATCATTAAAGCTTTGATAGCTAAAACTGCACAAAGATTTTTGGGATACTGTGAGTAGTAGCTCTTCTCATAACATTCCAGTAAGCTAAGTAGCATAGATATTAATCTTTCTATTTTACATATGTGGAAACTGAAATTCAAAGAATTAGACATTTTCCCCATGTAGACAGTCCAGTCAAGATGCAAATCCAATTCTCATTTTCAATCCAGTGTTCTCATTCTCCCATACTGAGCAATTTTGTTTAGAGTTTCAAATCAAATAAATCTCCATAGTTCAGTTCCACTTTTTAGAATTTAATTTCAATAATATTAAGTTTACTGTTAATGAAAAAAGTGAGACTAATTATACTAGAAATTCAAATCTTCTATAATTTCATAGTCACTGACACAGCATTTGATTCCTGGCAAAAATCTACACATCCCAGAAAACTGAACTATCTCCTAGCCAGACAAAAGGAAGCCTCATAGGCTAAAGGGAAAAGTTAAGTTTCAAAGAACATGACTCACTTTGCTCCTCTCCTATTTTCCCCATTAAACATTATTTTCCCCCAAATACCTCTTCAATGTTTCTTATCCAGTTTTTAATATTGTCAAAAGATTTTTCATTAGTGATGTCATATACCAGCATAATTCCCTAAAAGAGAAAAAACATCTTTGATTATTTTTATATTATACATCTTTATTATTTATTCATCTTTTTCAAAGCAACTTCCAAAGTGTTATAAAATTCTGATAATAATTTAGCTTTAATTAATTATTATAAGAGTCACATTAATTTTAAGTAGAAATAAACATTCTATTTTATCTTCTATGATAGAAATAAGAATTAAGTAGCATTTAAAGAATATTTTTAAAAATCAATTTTATTTTTCAGAATTATTTTCATAATTCTTTCCCCCTCCACCTCCCTCTCACCCCACTGAGAAACCAAGAAAAACAAAATCCATAACAAATATGTGCAGTCAAGCAAAACAAATTCCCATATGGGCCATATCAAAAATACTAGACAAATCCTTATGCCTCACCATGCACTCAAGTCCATCATCTCTCTATCTGGAAATGAGTAACATGTTTCATCACCATTCCTCTGGAATTGTGGTTAGTCACAATGTTGATTATAGTTCCAAAGTCTTTTGAAGTTGTCTTTTACAATAATATGATTACTGTATAAACTCTTCTCTTAGCTCACTTCAGTTTTTCATGTTTCTTTGAAACCATCTCTTTAATAATTCCTACAGCACAATACTATTTCAATACATTCTTATACCATAGCTTACTCAACCTTTCTCCAAGTGATGTACATCCCCAAAGTTTCCAATTCTTTGCCACCATGAAAAAGATTGTCATGAAAAATTTCATACATATGGGTCCTTTTCCTCTTTTGTCGATCTCTTTAGGGTAGGGATCTAGTAGCAATGTGACTGAGTAAAAGGGTATGTCCAATTTAATAGTTTTGGAGACACAGTTCCAAACTGCTTTCTAGAAAACTGGACTAATGTTAAAAGATCATTTAATGTTAAAAGCAGCAATAATATTTACAGTAGATTTGTCATCACACAGTTTATGCTTCTTTAGTTAATCACAGATATTGTCATGTATATTACTTCTGAAATAATAGTGAAACCATGTTACTTTAAATGATTTCTTCTAAAAGAGGCTGGTCAAATTTTTAGGAATAATCTAGGTAAACCACACACATTTAAAACATGGTATACTTGTACAAATCTTTTGAAGTGTACAGCCCAGAATACAAGTCATGTAAGGGCAGAGGGTATATTTCTCATTTTTCTTTATATTCCCAAAGCCTAGCATAGCACTTCACTTGCCCTTAGCAAATGCTTAGCAAATATTCTTTGAATTGAAGACTTTTTTTGCATTATTTCTAAAGCACTTACTACCATAATGAAAAGATCTTTGAATTTAAAGGGTGAAAATTTTCAGCAAAGACATTATGCTTTATATTAATTTTATATATTTCAAGCCAAAGATGATGGGGAAGTTAACACCTGGCTACAAAATCTAGATTATCTTTCTTCTAATCCATTAAGATTTCAGTTTTACAAAAGATGAATTAAGCAATTTGTCCAAAGCTGAAGAGTTGTGTTAACAATTAGATGTTCTGCCTCTCATCTTACCAGCAATCCATTTAAACTTTGATTTTTTTTACTTATAGGGATGTACCTTAAAACATTCCAGGTCTAGCTGGTACTTACACCTCAAAATCCCTTTATCACAATTCAAGGTTTGAACCTGGGCCTTTCTGAACATAGGCCAGAGAGCCAGAGATAAGCCATGGCAGCTAAAATTGAGCATCAACTTTGGGCCAAACTTTCTCCCAAGCTACCAGGGAAAACAATAACCACAAGGTTAGCAGGTCAAAATAGGGCTAGATCAAGAGGTAAAGAAGGATCAGATGAGCAAGATTTATATAGACAATACATATCTCCACTAGATTAAAAGTTTCATATATCTATAAACTTCTACAGTCACTTATTTTCTCACCAGTTAAAAAACTATCAGTCAAAGAAACCCAGTAAAGGTAGGGTGGAGACAAAGAAAGATAAGATGTAACTTCATAATGAGTGACAGGAGGGTATAACTACAGGAAGAAGAAGGAGGATAATAGTGAATAGATACAGAGCCAATCACATATTAAAGTATAAGACAATCTCAAAACTTATAACCATATGATTATCACTAAAAGGTGATAACAGCAGAGTATGGCTCCCCAAAAAAGCCCTTTTAGTTCTAGTTTTCTTCTTTATCAAGAAAGCTTTTTCTCCATAACAACCATAATTTGGGAACTAACTTCAGTCCTATAATCTTGAAAAAACATGTTTTATTTTCACCTGAATAGTTAGAAAACCTTAATATACACTCACCATGGCTCCTCTGTAATATGCTGTTGTGATTGTTCGAAATCTTTCCTGGCCAGCTGTGTCCCTAAAATTCAAAGTAAAGAAAGTAATAATATCAAAAAGCCATCATTATTAGAGAAAAATATCAACTACAGGTGACGTTATTTAAAGTAATAAATGCAGTACTTTCCTAAGAAAGAAGGGACCCTAGGAATTTGTATAGCCTTGGAAGTTTGGAGGTGGTAGTGATTAAAGAACTTGACAGGAGATCATAAAGACATTTATAAAAATCTTGGATCTCAGGGAACAAGAGTAAGAAAAATAGGTGAACTCTGCTGGAAACTGGAATATAAAGCCATTCCAAAATGTGGAAGAAGATAATAATTTCAAATTTTCTGACTCCAAGGGAGACTATTAAAATAAATTTTTTACAAAGACTAATATGGATTTCTTCACAAAATTAAGTAAGCAGAAGTAATGCAGAAAGGACTCAGTAAAACATGCTAAACTGGATTTGTTGAATCATTTTTGGAGAAATAGAATACATAATTAAACTGAGATATCAGAAACTCCTTGAAAATTCTTCTAAAGACTTTCAAACTAAAAATCCAAGCTACTTAAATTGGAGTTATCACTTGTTTTTTAGGTAGGTAATATGCCATAAGCATGAGACTTTATGTAATGAACAGACTTCAAATTTGTTAGATTTATTGGAAAATATAAGAGAAGTAGATTTTCTTGATAGTTGGGAAAGTCAGTGTCCCAAAATTTGCTTTTTGTAAATAACAAAGTCCCTGGACTTGGAGAAAATAAGTAGGGGTCAGCTAGGTGGCTTGGTGGTTTGAGAGCCAGTCCTAGAGATGGTAGGTCCTAGGTTCAAATCTGGTCTCAGACACTTCCTAGCTGTGTGACCTTGGGCAAGTCACTTGACCCTCATTGCCTAGCCCTTACCACTCTTCTGCCTTGGAACCAATACGTAGTATTGATTGCAAGATGGAAGGTAAGGGTTTAATCTAAAATTAAATAAATTAAAAAATGGCCCAAACAAACCAACCTAGTGCAGACTTAACTAAGGTCTAAATACCTCAGGAGAAATTGGACAAAGCTAACTGGAACATTTGTTTGATACATGAAAAAATAAATAGATATGAGGAGAAAGGTAAAGGAATGAAAATAAATAAGTAGAAAATAGATCAAAGATATATTTTGGAACAGCCTCATCAGATTTATTGGCTTTAAAAAATGAGAGGTTGGAAGTTTTAATGTAGAACTAGTTACTAGCAAAAGTGATAATGAACAAAATCACAACAACCTTGCCCACTCTAAGGAAATCAGCAGAAGGCAACTTTGGAAATATAATCCAAGTCCTCCTTTTTTAACCTATAATTAGTTGCTTATCAACAAATTCTTAAAGATTACTGTACCCATATTTCCTTTTCCCCCACACCCAAAATTATAACAACATGGGGTCAGGAAATCTTTCTCTTCTAAAACACAAAGGAAATAACATTTTGATAGAACATAAAGCAAAGAGAATTCATTATACTAAAATCAAGAATTAAATTGTTTAATGGTTCAAAGAATGACTAGTGATGTTATTTACAATTTTTATGCCAGGCAGAGTATGTATGCACCAGTAATACTGGGTATTAAATAATTAAAAGGAAATCCTATGTGGTCAATATTGTTTTTCAGTGAAGACAACATGGTCTGATAGAAAACAATTGCTTGGACTAAGAGTTAGAAAACTTGCCTCTCTCACTAGCTGGCTACGTGACCTTGAGCAATAAACCTTTTTTGGAATCAATTTTTATTTATGCGCAGATTGAACTAGCTATCTCTAAGGTCTCTTTCAGCTCTGATATTTATGATTCTGTGAAGATGGGGACAATTGGTTTTTGCTCTCAAGACAAAACCATTTAATTTGTCAATTTATAAGAATCATCTTAGTTAATTGGATGAATCCATAGCTGTCAGAATTCCCTCCAACAGTAAAGCCTGCAACCATCCATGCTTTTTCATCCTTTAAGAATCTTATATACATTCTCCCACAAATCTTCCACAGAAAGTCCATCCATATTAGGGTTCTTTCTTTACATTGCACAGGTACTAAAATAGCAATCAGACTATAAATCTGTTGGCTCTCTTTTTTGTTACATTACTGGTCCACTTCCCTTTATGACTACAAATTACTAATACCTTTTACACACTCTACTTTTGTAAAAATTTTTCATTACTGACTCAACACATGCCCATCATGCATTTTTCTTTGGATCTGCAACTTTAATTCTTTGAAGAAAGTATCATTTCATATTTCAAAGTCATATAGAATCATTGGGTCACCAATAGAATACTGGTATTTCAAAGGGAAACTTGGAATCATTAAAAGCAGACTCTGAAACATCCCAGATTCAATCCACTGTCCTCTTTTCCCTATTCAGTTCTGGGACTTTAGTTAACTAAGTCTTGATAAATTCCTCAGGCATTAATTTTATTGTTCAGTCATTCAGTTGTGACCAACTCTGTAACCCTGTGGATTATATGCTTTTCTTGGCAAAGTTACTGAAGTTGTTTGCCATTTCCTTCTCTAGTGGATTAAGGCAAAAATAGGTTAAGTGACTTGCCCAGAGTTACAAAGTGTCTGAGGCCAGATTTTAGCTTAGGCCTTCCTAACTCCAGGCCTAGCACTCTATCCACTGAGCCCCCTAGCTTCCTCCAGCCCCCTAGATGCAGTTATTTTCTAGTCAAACACAAAAGCAAAGGATAAATGATCACAATTGGGAAACACTTAGGTAAACCTAAAGCTGTATCATTCCTTTTCATTTCCTGAGGAAATAGAAATGGAGATAGTATTAGTCTTTTCCTCCTCTCCCATTCCAATGTTCACCCCTGTAAAGGTTCAAAAGTGAAGATATTTCCATCATAAAATTATCTACTCTCATTGCTGCAGCCACTTGTTATGTGGGTGGGATGTGTAGATATCTAGAAAGATTAAAAAAAAAAGCAATCTTTCCCATATTTAATGGCTGTTTTTTTTAATGGCTGTTTTAACTTAACTTCAAGTACTTTCCTAGTTTTCTCTCATACTATCTGATAAAATTATGATGCTTTTGTCATTATAGGATGTTGTTCATTCCTGATTAGGCTAGAGTTTGTACTAGTGCTCTTGACTTACCAGATCTGCAGTTTGATTTTCTTTCCATCAAGTTCTATTGTTCTTATTTTGAAGTCAATTCCTGTTTAAAAAAAAAATACAGTCATGTCAATTTCAAGAAAAAAACACACATTTCCATTGAATTTAGTATTCTCCAATGCTCTAAAAAATATGTACCCAAAGAGAATATGAATGGCATGTTTCCTCTGAATAATATAAATCATGGTGAAGAAAGGAATGTTAACCACTTTGTAAAGAATTAAAACACATATGAAATGTGGAATATTACAAACTTTAGTATCTCTAGATAAGAGCCTATAATTTGGGAAGACTAGGAAACATTTTGTTCCTGAAATAGATACCAATATTAGCTTAAATTATTGATTTTTTCCTAGTAAAAGGAGTGGAACTCTCCAAGATTTTCCCTTTCTCTTCTCTGATCTGACTACATGATCATAAGTTCCCTAAAGGAAGGAGCCATATCTTTTTAATCTTTTTAATCTTTTTATTTCTTTCACTCCCTAGCAGTATGCACTCAATTGTAAATAATAATAATAATAATAATAATAATAATAATAATAATAATAAATTCCGAATGAATGAATTCTAAGTCCAAAATGGTAGCAGGGCAAGCTATTAAAATTTTTTTTAAGTTCTTTACGTTAATATAGAGCTAGCAAATATTGCATCTCTGTTTTATGTACCATCAAATAGTCTTCATGCTAAAATTTCAACTACCTAACCTTATTTACTCACCTTAGGTCCAAAGATAATTGGCAGATCTAACAGACATTGTGGGAAAACTATTTGGGATTCTGGCTTTTTAACCTCCCTTTTTTGATTACTAATGCAACAAGTACTTCAATAGCTCAGTCCAGAATTGCTAACACTTAACAAGTATCAGCTTATTACCTTAAACTGCCGCTCATTTATTATAAGTAAATTAAGCTTTTAGGGTACCAGTTAGTAAATATAAATGGGTAAATGAGTAGTAAGTAATCTATCAAATCTTTATCTGTCTATACAATGGCATTGTGATAATTATGCATTACTACATTATACATATAAAGTTTCTAGAGGCTGTTCCACTTTTATATTCAGCCCACAAAAACTATATTAATATCTTGAAAAAAATGAAAGAATGAGAAATCCTGTCAATAAAGTAACTAACCTCAATTCCAGAGGACTCAGAAAGAAACATGCTATGTACCTCTTGATAGGGAGCTGATGTACTCAGAGAACAAACTGAAGCATGTTTTCTTTTTCTCCCTTTTTCCTTTTCTGCATGGCTAACGTGGGGGTTTGTTTTGTATGTGTGTACATATGTATATATTTGGAATGAGTTTTGTTTTTCTTGCTTTCTCAGTTGGTGAGAGAGGAGAGAAATGGAGAGAATTCAGAACAGAAAATGAATCTAACCTGAATTTTTTTTAAATGAAGCAAGAAACTAAAGTAATGAACCAAGAGCTAAGGAGGAAAGATTTGTAAGGAAAATAAATAGCTTAGAACTAAAAGTGGCAAACCTTCTAAGTTATAGCCTCCAAAAAAATTAGAATGTACCACATGTATCAAAAAGAAATTGATTCCATGAGACAGCAAGAAATACTTTTAAAAAGTCAAATAACTGAATAAATAGAAGAAAATATAAAATATATGATATCAAAAACAAATAACTTGAAAAATAAAAGATTCGGGTGAGAAAAAAATTCAGTGGACTCCCTGAAAACCATATTAAGTCAATAACCTTTTATTAAGTGTCTCCTTTGAAGATGCTAGAGGCAGCTAGATGGCTCAGTGGGTAAAGTGCAGGTCCTAGAGTCAGAAGGATCTGGCCTCAGATATTTACTGAGTGGCCCTAGGCAAGTCACTTAACCTTTGTCTGACTCAGTTTCTTTAGCTATGAAAATGGGGATAATAATAGCACCTTCTTCTCAAGGTTCTTGTTAGGATCAAATCAGATATTTATGAAACAGGACACTGCCTATTATGTAGTAGGTGTTAAATAACTACTCTTTTCTTCTATGTGTCAGGCACTGTTGAGCACTAGAAATGCAAAGAAAGGCAAAAGACCTCTACTCTCAAAGAGTTCACCCCTTAGTGAGGGAGACAAACTGCAAACAATCTTATAAATAAGATATATTCAGGATAAACTGGAGATAATCTATCATTAAGGGGATCAGAAAAGGCATTTTTTAGAAAGTAGAATTTTAGCTGGGACTTGAAGGATACCTGGGAAGCCAGGAGACAGAAATGTAGAGGGAGAGAATTACAGCCATGGGAGACAGTCAGTGAAAATGCATGGAGTCAGGAAATGAAATATTATGTGTGATAAAGAGCAAGGAGATCAGTGTCATTGGATCTTGGAGTACAAAGAAAGGAAAAAGTGTATAAGACTGAAAGAATAGAAGAGGCTAGGTTGATTATGAAAGGTTTTAAAAGCTGGAGGGTTTTATATTTTATCCTGAAGGTAATAGAGAAGCACTGGAATTTATTTTATGGGAGTTGGAGGCAATGATATGGTCAAACCTGTGCTTTAGGAAGATCAGTTTGACAGATGAGAAGAAGATGATTGGAGTGGAGAGAAATTTGAAGCCAAGCAGCAGTCTACTGGAATAGTATTAGAATGAGATGATAAAGGCAGCTAGGTAGTTACTCAGTGGATTGAGAGCCAGGCCTAGAGAAGAGAGGTCCTGGGTTCAGATTTGGCCTCAAGACACTTCCTAGCTGTGTGACCCTGGGCAAGTCACTTAAGCCCCATTGCCTAGCCCTTACTGCTCTTCTGTCTTGAAACCAATACACAGTATTAATTCTAAGATTGAAAGTAAGGATTTAAAAAAAATTTTTTTGAGAATGAGGTCTGTTGCTATGTACTATGGTGATAGCAGTACCAGAAGAGAAAAATACATGTAAGGTAGATATTATGAAAAAACTTGGCAAAAGATTGGATGTGCAGGTGAGGGAAGAGAGGGTTGGGAAGGAGGGTAGGAGAAAGTAAGGAGTTAAGGATGACACCTAGATTTCAAGCGTGGTGACTGGGATGATTGTGATACCCCTAAAAGTAATAGGAAAAGTATGTCTCCAGGATATCCAGTTTGAGATGTTGGTGATGAAAGACTGAAGATCAGGAGAGAGTATGGGGCTGGATAAACAAATCTGAGAATAATATGCATAGAAATAATTGAATCTAGGATAGTAGAAGAGATCACTAAGGGAAATCCTAGAGAGATAATAGAGCCCAAGAGAAAGCCCTGAAAGACATCTATGGTTTGTAAGATTTAAATTAATAACAATAATTCCAAGTATTATGTTTTATAAGATTTATTAGTAATCATTTGAAGTAGAAGAAATAAAAAATAGAAGTACAAAGCTTAAGTATGACCATGTGAGTAAACTTTCCTGCCAAGCTCTCCCCCCAGCCTCCACAGCCATGTTCTGGGAAGAAGAGAGAGAGACAGAGAGACAGAGAGACAGAGAGACAGAGAGACAGAGAGAGAAAGACAGGGTCACATCCAAATTATATCCTCCTACATTAACACATAGCGTAAACACGCAAATGGGATGCTGGATAAGAGAATCCTGGGAAGCAAATTCTATCTACACAATCACCCCTGTGATTCCATTGGGAGGTGAGCATATTGGAATCTCCCAGATTTACATGCCTTGTCTCCCCAATGAATCATCACACATAACCAGCTTATATCTCTAAAGATCTCTTACTAAAAGTGCATACAATATTGCACTTTCTAAGGGGAAATTACAATAATCTGGGTATAAGAGGGAAATAAAAGAGAAAGAGAGTAAACCAATGATTTCTTGGCACGCTGATAAAAAGCCAATTAGGGGGCAATCCTCTTTGGCATAAAAGTTTACATTTAGAATAAATGTGTTTAACCTCCCACAGTTCAATCCATCTCAAAGTTCATTCTGGATCTTTTGATTCAGTGTGTGGTTTCTGCAGGCATCCCCTTGGTGCCTTTTCCAAACCATTCACTTTCTCAATTTGCAGAGTTAACAAGTTTCTTATCCTAAAAAATTTCTCCAAAAGATTTTAAACAAAACATTATAGGATAATAATACAAGTTAGTGAGTGTGACCAGGAAGAAGATTTAGGAAAGGAAACTGAGAAGGATCAGCCAAGACCTATACTGGAACCAAGAGAAAGCAGTATCATGAAAACCTAGAACCTAGACAGAAACAAGTAAAGAATAGGGAGATCAACAGTGTCAAATACTAGAAAGAGGTCAAGAAAAACAAAAAAAATAAGGAAAGAACATTAAATATGCTGATAATAGTTAAGTCATTTACAGATGATCATCATACATTATTATTTTTATTGTGTAGTGTACGACCTTCTCCTGATTCTGTTCACTTCACTCTGTATCACTACATAAGTATTTTAGGGTTTCTGTCATATGCCACAACTTATTCGGTTATTCTTTAATTGATGAAAATCTCTTCAGTGTGCATTTCCACCACAAAAAAAAGCTGCTAGAAATATTTTAAAATATATAGTTCCTGGAATAGTAATATACTGTTAGAGAAACTGTGAACTGATACAACCATTCCAGGAAGCAATATCGAACTAGGAGTCACAAAAACTATGCATACCCTTTGACCCAGCAATATCACTACTGGGTTTGTATCCCAAAGAGATCAGAGACAAGGGAAAAAGACCTACCTGTACCAAAGTTTTTTTAGCAGCTCTTTTTGTAAAGGCAAAAAATTGGAAACTGAGGGGTTGTCCATCTCTTGGGGAATTGATGAACAAGTTGTGGTATGGTGTTATAATGGAATAGTCTATTGTACCACAAGGAACAATGAATAGGATGAGTTAAAAAAAACCTTGAAAGATTTATATGAACTGATTCAAAGTGAAATGTGCAGAATCAGGAGAATAATGTATACAGTAACAGAAATATTATACAATGATCAACTGTGAAGGACTAAACCATTATCAGCAAAGCACGTCTCCAAGATAACAAGGGACTCATGATGAAAATGCTATCCACAGACAAAGAAGGAACAATTGAAATCTGAATACAAATCAAAGCATGCCATCTTCGACTACATATCCTTCGTGAGATTTTTATTGCATGTGTGATATATGTCTTCTATCTTGGTATAAGCAATATTACATGAAAGTATGGGTGTAACTTAGGTTGTTCTCTGTCTCAGGGAGGTGAGAGAGTGAGAAAGGGATGAGAGGGAGGGAAAAAATCTGAATTTTAAAATGTCAAAAAACAACTGTCAAAAAATTGTTTCTACATGTAAATGAAAAAAATGGAAAAAAGGTTTTTTTAAAAACCTATAGTTTCATTTCCTTTTTCTTTGATCACCTTAGAAAATAACTAATAGTGGTATTACTGAATCAAAAGGTATACACAGTGTTATAACTCTTTGAGTTTAATTCCAGATTGATTTCCAAAATGGTTGGATCAGTTCACAGTTCCACTAACAATGTATTAGTGTCTCTATTTTTCTACATTCCCTCCAGCATTTGGCATTTTGCCTTTTTATCAGTTTAGTCAATCAGATAGGTATGAGATGATATCTCATAATTGTTTTGGTTTGCATGTCTCTAATCAATAATGATTTAGAGCATATTTTATAGTTATATATGTTCAATTTTTTCATCCAAAAACTAACTGTTCATATCTTTTGACCATTTATCAATTGGGGAATGGCTCATATTATTAGATATTTGACAAAGTTCTCTCTACATATTTTTTCACTTATTTTCAAATTTATTTTATTTTTTCTCCAATTACATGTAAAAAGTTTACAATATTTTAAAAAGAATTTTGAGTTTCAAATTCTCTCCCCTCCCTCTCCCTACCTCAAATGAGATGGTAAACAATCTCATATAGATTTACATGTCCAATCATGTAAACCATTTTTCCATATTAGTGCTTTTGTGGAGGGAAATGAACAAAAAAATTAAGAAAGTGAAAAAAAGTATACTTTGGTCTGCATTCAGACTCCATCTGTTCTTTCTCTGGAAGCAGATGTCATTTTTTATCATGAGTCCTTTGGGATTGTTTTGGGTCATGTATTGCTGAAAATGGCTAAGTTATTCACAGTTGTTTATTGTATAGTATCCCTGTCATTGTGTATGGTGTTCTAGTTCAGCTTAATTCACTCTACTTTAGTTCATATAAGTTCTTGCAAGTTTTTCTGAGCTCCTCTTATTCATCATTTCATATAGCACAAAAGTATTCCATTACGATCATACTATAACTTATTCATATATTCCCCAATTGATGGGTTTCCCCTCACTTTTCAATTCTTTGTCCCAGTAAAAAGAGCTGCTTTAAATATTTTTATATATACAGATTCTTTCCCTTTTTGTTTTTTCCTCTATATATTTTAGCTATAGAACATTAGATATGGTAATTAAGAAGAAATTTTTGAGGCATCTGTAAAACAATGACAATTGAATGCAAGGGAGCTGATTAGTTATCAAGCAAGATAGGAGAAAGAATAGAGAAAAGGACTTAGGATGACCAAGGCATAGATGGTAAAATACAAAAATGTCCTAGGAACAAGTAAAGTGGACTAGTTAATGGCAGAGAAAGGACTAAATCTCAGGACAAAAAGGCACTCACAGACTAAGGATTTTATTCACTGCTTCTTTGTGAAACTGCTACTTTTTCCTTGTATGATGTTGAGCAAGTCACCCTCTCTGAACCTCTGTTTCCTCATCTATAAAGTGAAGGTAATGGACTAGATCAGTGGTATCAAACTCAAATAGAAATGAATCCTCATGGCTGCATATGGAATTAGAAAGTCACAGAATAGCATTAACTCTATTGTACTCTATCTGTATTTATTTTGATAAACATTTCCCAATTACATTTTAATCTGATTTTAGACACAACAGGGAGTTTTATGGTCTGCTTGACTTCTGGATTAGATCATGTCTAAGGTTCCTTTAAGCTCTAAGAGTATGAATGAATGCATCAAACATTTTTACACTCCAAAAACTACTGAGAAAGTTCTTTTGGAACTATTATTTAGGTTTATGGTCTATGAGAATGTAAATAAATATAGTTTTGTCTTAAGATTTCAGAAGGAGAGAGAGAGAGAGAGAGAGAAAGAGAGAGAAAAGAAGGAAGGAAAACCTGCCTGAATTTTTAGAATATAATTTAGTATTATTTTGGAAGGAAAGGTTGTTTATAAAACTTCAGATAATTCTTCTGCCTATTTATATTGTGATAGGAAATGGCAAGCTGAACTATGTTTACAACATAAATTGATAGTGACATATATACCATTTCCTTTGAAACGGGCTATATATATTCATTTTAATAGTAGTTTCCTACTTAGTACTAAATTAAATGTAATACCAGACATCGAGGCTGGGCCAGCTATAACAGCAAATTCAAACCATATTGTCAAGAAGCAAAAAAATAATATGTGAATTATAAATATGAAAGGACTTTCTGATTTTTGTTTTGAGCCTTAACAACCTGAAAGCTAACTGCTAAAATATTAAAGTTAATAATATAGTTAGGCAAGTCAAAGCATCTTACAGATTAAAAGGTTAATTATTTACTTAACCCTCAAAATTTCTGATAGGAGATAAATCATATAACACCTAATAATAAAAACATAAGCACATACCCAGTTGGAGATACAGAATCTCTAAAACACTAAAAGCATCAAAATGTCAAAGAGAAAAAAACATGAATAGTAAATAAAATACAATCAATATTATAAAAATTCAGAACATAAGAGCCAGGCCTAGAGACAGGAGGTCCTAGGTTCAAATCTGACTTCAAACACTTCCTAGCTGTGTGACCCTGGGCAAGTCACTTAACTCCCAATTACCTAGCCCTTACCACTCTTCTGCCTTAGAACAAATACACAATATTGATTCTAAGATGGAAGGAAAGAGTTTTAAAAAATTCAGATAAAATGCTAAAACATTTAGGAAGGGTTAAGATTTTTTTTAAACCTCTACATCTGGTCAACAAAATTTATTTGGCATTCCTAATATCATTTGAGAATGACAAAACTGATGCATGACAAGTCTCTCACAAATTTTATAGAAAGTTAAATATGTAACTTAATGCTACTCAATTTGAAAGAAGTAATATACATGTCAATATAAAAATATTCACTTTAGAGCTGATCATTAAGTAGATATTTTGCCTTTTGCAAAATTTTTGAAAATCACTTATATTTGTCATATATCAAATTCTGATCTAAAATTCCTTGTAAAATAATACTTCAGTTTCTTTCTCCACCATAAATTCATAACAACCTGTAACAAAGAAGTTCAAAAATAAGACTAGTAAAGTTTCCTTTTTCTTTTCTCGATTCATTACTTCTTAGGCAATGTACCTTAAAAATTAGAGAACTACTTGAGTCTATCTTCTAAACAAAAGATTTCCTCGTTTATACTTTCTGCATAAGGGCCAGATATGACATTCATCTAAGCTAGGTTCCTTCAAAACTAGAAAATTAAGTAAAATCATTGTACTTATGCTTCATTGCTGTAAGAAAGTGCAACGGGCAAATAACTGAAATTATCACTGGAAAAATAACATGTCAAATGGCATTTCCTCCAAAATATACTGAAACTAATTCTTTGGATTCAAGAATTGAATATGTATCATACTTTCCACTAATTTTGAAATAAGGAAAATATAAGCAGAAAAAAACTGTGAATCTATTCCATATAAAGAAAAACAAAACTAAACAGAACTGTTTAGATTTTACCAAAGAGAAATTTTTCTTAAAAGAACAGCAGTCAGGATGCATATTTTAAAAATCAAATAAGATATGGGTCTGAAATAATTATTACCTATTCCATTATCTTCTAGAAAGAATTCCAAAGTTCCTTACCCCTGTAAGTATTGTTTTTATACCTTCCCAAAAGATATAAAATCAAATACTCTGCCTTTCCTCGTATGTATAATTCAGCTATTGAGAAAAGGAACATTCTTTTAAGTATGCATAAACAAATGTCTGGAATGGAAAAAAAAAAATGAAGTCATTCTACCACCCCATCCAAAAAGAAAGCAGTGCCAGATGTGCAACTTAGAATGCTAAGGATCCTGTTAGCCTCTTGATGCAAACCAGTATCACTGTCACTAAACTGATACAAAATTAAGTAGCACTTACAAATCTACTATGGCTAGTATAACAGATGGGTAATTATAACAAGCTATTGCTGACTATCAAGGTTAAAACAAACAGATGGAACACAGGCAAATGAAAGGATGGGAGCAAAATCAACATAAGTGGCATAAAGGAATATATTTTCCAATTAGGCAATAACCACAATTCCTTTTTCTCTCCTTCCTCTCTGCTTTCCTTCCTTTCTTCTCTTTATCTCCCCTTCTTCCTCACTCTAGTACAACTATTAATAATGATAATATAACACTAATTTAATGTTGGTAAAGCACCATGAACATACTGGCTTATTTTAAAATTCAAATCTCTACTATTCTAAAACCTCTAATTATTCTGATATAAATAAAATAAAAATCGTAGTGTATAATATATAGGCAAGCATAGTAAAATAAATTTACACAAGCAATGATATATAAAGTAATATGTTCCAAAATATTTTAAAATGCATTTTTTCTCATCCTTGGGGTGATAGAGAATTCTTCAGAACAGTAGAATCATAGGAACTGTACAACCCTGTTTGCTTCTGTAAAACAAACAGGTGTTAGATACTAGACAGATGCAAAGAGAAAACCTTTGGGGGCAGCTGAGTGGCTCAGTGGATTGAGAGCCAGGCCTAGATGGGAGGTCCTGGGTTCAAATGTGGCCTCAGACACTTCCTAGCTATGGGACCCTGGGCAAGTCACTTAACCCCCCATTGTCTAGTCCTTACCATTCTTCTGCCTTGGAACCAATACACAGTATTGATTCTAAGATGGAAGGTAAGGGTTTAAAAAAAAAAGAGGAAACCTTTACTTCAGTCTAAAACACCAGGTATTAATTAGCCCACACTGATAGATTATACCACTGAAGTCTAGACCAAATGGCAAAAAGCTCTGTTATTTCTGCGCCCCCCCCCATATCCCATAGCTAATTTAGTCCAATGAACACAGGTAATAATTATGTAAAATATGAAAATCAATGAGGTTCCAAAATATTCTTTTAGGAGCCTTTATATTCTTTATTGACAACCATCTGACACCAAGCCAAACTACATTCATAGGCACCTATTTGAATAAAGAAATTTTATGTAATCATTCAATATTGCACATGACAAATACTCTTCATCTAGCTGAGAGCACTATGTAGAAGTCAATTATTTCTATAGGGGCAAGAAAAGAAAATCTGCTTTAGTAAAAACTGAATAGTGTCAAAGCTGGATCATTAAAGTTTTTTGTTTGTTTGTTTTTTTGCTTAAAATACTAAAGAAGTATCCTTGGCATTTATAAGAGAAATTATGTATCCTGTTTCTTCCAGCTCTCCCTGAAATTTTAGTTAAGAAAATCCTCATACATTTACTTCCTTTTATCCATATATTTGAAAATGTGTAGTTATTTCCAAACAACTGGACCTCTCTCAGTATCAAGATCAGTGAATAAGTCTTCATACTGAGCCTCTTAAAAAGAAATTGGGGGGGGAGGGCAGCTGGGTAGCTCAGTGGATTGAGAGTCAGGCCTAGAGAAGGGAGGTCCTAGGTTCAAATCTGGCCTCAGACACTTCCCAGCTGTGTGACCCTGGGCAAGTCACTTTACCACTCTTCCACCTCAGAGCCAATACACAGAAGTTAAGGGTTTAAAAAAAAATTAAAGAAAAAAAACCACTTTAAAAAAAAAGAAATAGGTAGTTTTTTAAAAAAGCACAGTATAGGGCTTAAAAAAATCAATATCAGGAGTCCCCAAATTAAAAATACTTACAAATTATACCTATATATGAACCAGTTTCTTATTCTCTCAAGAGACAGTTGCTTTTTATTTCCCTATTCAGAACAACTAGATATTCACTGGCCTACAGAAATGTGATCACTCAACCAAATACAGAAAGGTGACTTTCTCTCATGTAGATATAAAATGGAAAATCGTTACTGGTTCCCAGAGGCCTTTAAACCCTTGTCCCACACAGTCAATGCACCTGGGATGCCTAGAAGTGGTATTTAGCATGTACTTTCCCAATGAAATAATGTTGTACACAGTGATTAAGTGTAGTATTTGTGCTATTATTGTATATTTCAGGTACATTATCAATTAAACAGGCTTTTGAGAACTGGCCTAACATCCTATTGTGTAACAATACATTTTACATATTAGAAAATGTGTTCTGAGTTCTAATGCACTAACTTACAAAAGAACTTCAGGAAGAACATAAACTTACCCTCAGTGGGGGAGCTGATTATTCACTAATCAGATAATTTATAATACTTTGCTCATCTGAGTTCATTTGCCTTACTTCACAGTTCATTTGTTTGCTAGTGTGTCTGAGTTTACAAAATTTCATAATGCAGCTAATGAGGTGTTACTTATGCATAGTCCAAGTTAGCAAGCATTTGTTAAGCCCTTACTATGTGCCTGGTACTAGGCTAAGCAATGGGGGTACGAAGAAAGGTTATGACATAAGTCCTGCCCTCAAGGAACTTAGGATCCAATATGGGAGACAACATACAAACAAGTATGTACAAATTATACAAAAGACAAATTGGAGATAATCTCAGAGGAAAAACATTAGCATTAAGAAAGACTTGGAAATTCTTGCAGAAAGGGGAATGTTAGCTGAAACTTCAAGGAAG
Organism: Gracilinanus agilis; assembly: GCF_016433145.1. Taxonomy (NCBI): domain Eukaryota; kingdom Metazoa; phylum Chordata; class Mammalia; order Didelphimorphia; family Didelphidae; genus Gracilinanus; species Gracilinanus agilis. The sequence continues at coordinate 575,894,618 of NC_058131.1, forward strand.
CCCAGGGAAGTCACATGAAAGACAAAAAGGGAGAGAAGAAAAACTTCAATTAAAAATACAGGATGAGGGAGAAGCTTGAAATAAGGATTTCTGTAATTAACTTACACTATAACTTATTAACCATTTGTAACTAATATAATGACTATAAGAAGAGAAAGGGTAACTGAGTCCTCCTTAATAAACTGAATAGAGACTTTAAAGACAACTCTGTTAAAAACCATTTTGATAATCTTATCATACCATAAAGGTCCCAAATGATTTTGCTTTTGCAGAATTTCCATTTCTTCCTCATTCTGTATGAAAAGACCCCATTCTCAGGAATCCTTATTATAACCATATTGGTGAGGGGGTTTGTTGTTGTTTTTAAAGAATAGAGTGCAATAGGAAAAAAAATTAATCTAATTCCTTGGGCATGAGTGAGAGGGAGTTGTCACAGCTTCTTCCAAGGAACACACAGACACAGAAGCATAAGTATGTATATATACATATATATACACATACACATATGTATGAAAACATCTGTCATGATTCTGAAACAAAAGCAAAGAGGAAAAAATAATTTTTCCATACTTGAAAGGTAGTTTTAATATTATATGCTTAAATTTGCCCATATATAGTTCTTTACTTTTTTTTTTTTAATTTAAACCCTTACCTTCTGTCTTGGAACCAATACTGTGTATTGGTTCCAAGGCAGAAGAGTGGTAAGAGCTAGGCAATGGGGGTCAAGTGACTTGCCCAGGGTCACATAGCTGGGAAGTGTCTGAGGCTAGATTTGAACCTAGGACCTCCCGTCTCTAGGCCTGGCTCTCAATCCACTGAGCTATCCAGCTGCCCCCAGTTCTTTACTTATTAAGATTTTTATTAAATATGCTTAGTAATACCCTAACTATAACAAACAAAACCACCTATTCACATGATTACTGTATTGGACAAGATGTAATTTAAAAAATGAGAATCAAGCCTGGGGCAAGATTTCTACAATGAGTCACAGTTTTAGTGAGCTGAGGTTGGGTATACAATAGTCATTCTGTCAGGAAGTGCATCTATGAGTGATGCAAAGAAATTAAGAAATATGACAATGACTATGTATTTTGCACCCTGAATGGTGCCCAGGCATATTCAGTAGAATGGAGTTTGCAGAGGGAAAACATCATAATCAGAAACAGAAAAAAAAAAAAGGACATAACTAAATTTTACTTCTTTAAAAAAGAAGTTCTGAGCTAATAAGAAGAAAGTAATATAAACTCAGTGCAATATAAAGCCATATGAAGTAGTCATTCCAAATTCTGATAAGCAAAGGCTTCTGTAGTATTCAGGAGAGAAATTCATGTTAGTTTCTAAAATAAGGAAGGTTTCTCATATGGAGATTATAGAATGGAAAATAGGGCCCTTTCTGTTTTCATTTTAATTATGTAGAAGAATATATTTTTATTTTTGTGACAGTAAAAACTGATAAAAGTTGCTCCAAGAGGAAAAATAAAATAAGTGAAGGTTATTTTAGTTAACTGTTAAGGGGATGGTTGAAGAAAATCAAGTTGTCTAATGAAAAGATTTAAAGATGACATTCTCTGTTTCACTGTTTTGAGTATGTATTAATAACACATGATATACTGGGGAATTATTTTAAAATGATTTTCTATGATACAAAACTCCTTGCAGTAATTCTGCCATATCAACATATAAGCATATAATTTTCTCCCAACACTTAGGGTAAACAAGAAGCTTTCATCTGTCAAAAATAACAAAAATGATGGCTGTGATTTTTCACTGTTCTGTTTAGAAAACTCATTTAGCTTTTTGAAATTGAGATGCCATATTAAAAAGCTGTCACAGAAACAAATACCAAAACACCCTCCTCCACCCCTGCCATTTGCCCTTGTGAGCTCTCAATATTGCAATCTTGTCAAATTTGAAATTAATTCCGAATCCCACATTATTATTTTTTTATTTTTTCCCACATTATTATAATATTACATTATATGGAGTAGATAATATGAAATTTTAATTTTCAAAGACTGGGATATTGAAACTAAGGTTATGATATCCACTAGAGATAAATGTAGAGTCTTATGCTTTTTAAAAATCAACTTTACAATGGAAAAGGGATAGTGAAGGCATGGTTAGGGAGAAATCTATCTGAAAAAGACAAGGGGAATTTTAGTGGACTACCAGCTCAATATAAGTCAGTAAAGCAATGACAGCCAAAAATAAAACAAAACAACCAACCTAATGTGATCTTGCTCTGGATTAAGAGAGACATTAATTCCTAGGAATCAGAAATCCAGTGTTCAAGTCTGAGCTCCATTAGTTTAAAAAGCACATAAGTTAGAGGGTATCCAGCAGAGCAATTAGATGATAAAAGATCTTGGGCCCATGTGCTATGAAGATATGATGAATGAATGAGGATGTTTAACCTAAAGAAGGCAAGATAATTGTCATGTGAAGAGATGTCATAGAGGCAGCATAGTTTAGTGGACAGGGAACCAGACTAATGAGCCTGATCATGTAGGCTCAATCCTGTCTTATATACTTAGAAATTGAAACTCTGAGCTAATCAGTTTTTTTTTTAAGTGTAGCAGTTTTCTATTCTGTAGAATGAGGGAGTTAAAGTCAAAGGCCTCTAAGGTCCCCTCTAGTTCTGATTCATTTTAAAAGGATTCCTTTTAAGTGGTTTGATGTGCTCCATTTGGTTCCAAGGGAAGAACCAGTAGGAAGTTGTGAATAGGCAAAGTCAGGCTTGATGTCAAGATCTTCCTAACAATTAAAGATATCCAAAAATTGAATGGGTTGCTTCATGAGGTATTGGATTCCCCAGCACTGGAGGTCTTCATGGAAGGACTGATACTTATTATTAATATTATAGTAGGGATCCATTCAAATACTAGTTGAACTAGATAGCTACTATTGATGTTCCTTCCAATTCTAAAATTCTGTGATATACAAAAGTTATTGAAAAGTTATATGTAATGTGCTTTTTTTTTTTTAAGAAAAAGCTATGGCTAGATAACAAGCTCATTGTGGTTACAAGTTACCTTCTTCAGGATGTCTTGCATAATTATCTATATTTTCTGATGTAGGATAATTTAGATAAAACAATATGAAAAAGACCTCAAGGAATTAAAATGGCAGTCATTTGACGCACTTCTCAAGAGCTGTTTCAGGTTCCAAGACAAAACTAAAGCTATGGATAAATATTACAAAGGTTTGGTGAAAAGTTTATTTCTTTATGAAGAGTTTAAGAATGCTATCTCTAGCTCCAGATGATTTCTATGATGAGATTGCTTTAAAGTTCAATTAACCCAGAGTTTTGGGTTTAGGTTTTACCTAGGGATATAGTTTGGTTCTTAATCCATGAAGTTTCCCTAGGTCCAAACAGAAGTGGATTTAAATCTCTGAGTTAGCTCTGGAATTGATCTGGTTTCCCTGGGGTATTGTGGAGAGAGATGACTTCAAAACACTGGTGCTATTCTCAAAGTCTTTTATTTTAAGACTCTTGATATTCTATGCTACTGGATCCAATATTTTTAGGACCTTGGTAAACACAGAAGAGATAGCTAAGATTTGTAAGATGAAAGACCATAATTCTGTTACAAATTTGAAGGCTCTATTATAGAAAAGATAAATAGAATTATGAAAAAAATAGAAAAAGTAATATTTTACTGTTCTAGTCATTTCTTACATTAAGTAGATATTTTTTTATTTAACTGGCAAGATTAGTGTAATATAGTCCAGTACATACATATGTCTGTGCCTGGGTTTAGAAAGTGGTCCATTAGCTATCATCAGGGGCTGAATCACAGACCTACTCATTACTGACTTGCAACTTTTCACTCAACTGAAAATTTCAGGACAGATGGCCTAATGAACTCAAAGTGATGTATGCTGACATACTAGTTATTAGCCAGGCCTTCCAGAGCCAGAAACATATTCAAGCTCTAAGCTAGAAGAGAGTCACTACTACTGTAACCCTTCAGCTAAATCTGATTGTAGGTCTACTGGCACTACTGACCAATCCATAGGTTGCTAGTAGCTCTGCAGTAAATAGTGTCATAGTGACCTGAAAGAGTTTATGTACTACCATAATTAGCTACTTTAAGCACCAATATCCCCACTCTACTTATCCAGCCTATTGTTCTCTAAGTCAAGGGATATCCATTTATTAAGCCCTTTCTTTGTTTCATGTCCTGTTCTAAGCACAGAAGATACAAAGAAAGGCACAAACATTTTCTACTCTTAAGAAGCTCATATTCTAATGAGTAAGACCGCATGTAAATAACTAGGTACATTCAAGATACAGACAAAATAGATAGAAAGTAATCTTTGAGGGGAATGCCTTAGCATCTTGGGGGTCCTGGGAAAAGGCTCCTGCAGATGGGGGCCTTAAAGTGGAATCCTGAAGGATACTAAGAGGCAGCAGTGAGGAAGGACATGTAGATCAGAGGAAGGACATGTAGATCAAAAGTTCAGGGTCAAGGGCAGGGTCAAGGGATGGGGTGTCCTAGGTGACAAAAACAAATAAAGCAGTATGGCTATATCACAGAGTACAGAAAGCTGAGTAAAGTATAAAACTGGAAGAGTAGGAAGGGGCTAGTTTGTACAGTTTTAAATATCAGTAAATCAGTCAAAATATATTAAGTGCCAGACATGGAGGATATAAAAGAAGGTAAGTTCCCACGTAGAAGGGCTCACAATCTAATGGGGAATGCTTCCATAAAAATGGTAAACAAACATTTGATCTTAAAGTTGATAAGGAGAACCTGGAGTTTATTAAGTAGAGAAAAATCAGTGCTAGGCTTTTGGAAACTCCTACTGGCCATTGTGTGGTTAAAGCTACTACAAGAATTAATGAAAGAAATGATAAGGGCTTGAATTAGGAAAGTGGCTATGTAAGTGGAGTGAGGGGGACATGAAGGAGAAATACTGTAAATATAGAAATGCCAAAATTTGACAATTGATTGAATATTTGGAGTGAGTGAGAATTAGGAACTGAGAAGAACTAAGGTTCTGGGTGGACTAGAAGGATTGTGGTACCCCTGACAATGATAAAGGCAGATCATAAGAGGGGTAAGTTTTATAGGAAAGATAAATTATCTTCTGTATATTCTGAGTTTGAGATGCCTCTAGGACATCCAGTTCAAAATGTCTAATAGGAAGTTTATGATATAGGACTGGAGCTTAAGTGAGAGATTAGGGTTGAATATATAGATTGATATGAAAATCATCTACATAAAGATAACAGAAATCATGGAAGCCGATGTAATAACTAAAGAAAATATATAGAAAGAAAAGAGAAGAGGACCCAGGGCAGAGTCTTGGGGGATGCCCATAGTTCGCAAGTGACATGGATGAAGATCCATGAGAGGATCTCTTCATCCACAATAAGGAGCAGACCACTAGGAAGAGAACCAAGAAGAGCAGTGTGATGAAAACTCAGAGAGGAAAGCTCAAGACTGATGAGGTCAAAAAGAAATTATTAGATTGGGCAAGTAAGAGATCACTGGTAACTTTGGATAGTGTAGTTTCAGTTGAACGATGGTCAAAAGCCACATTCCAGAGGGTTTAAGAGAGGAACAGAAGGCACTAAGTATATACATGGCTTTTTTTCAAGGAGTTTAGCTGAGAAGTGAAGTTGATACAGAATGATAACTAGCAGAGATGGTAGGATTGGATGTGTTTCTAGGCGGCTAAGAAGAAGGCAGGAAGTAGGAAAGGCTGAAGACTGTGGACAGAAGGGGATGATATTGATGGCACTGTACTAGAGAAGTCAGGAAGGGATGGGATCTCACACAATAGAGGTATTGACCTGGGCAAGTAGAAGGCCCATCTTTTCAACACAGTTGCAGATTCTCAGTTTTATTAAGGCAATACCCTTTCACACATTCCTCCCCCAACAGACAGCTATCAAACTCACTTCTGCCTCAGTGATTTATTTACATGATTCTCTCTGTGAGAATAATTCTGCCTCTTTCTCTTCATAAAAATCCTGTACATTCTTCACGGCCCAAGTAACATTTTCTCTCAGCATATATTGATTTCTCAGTTCTTTGAACTCCAAGATTACTTAAAGATTCACACAATATAACTCTCAGTTGTTCTATTGTTTCAATTGTTAATGTTTAATTTTTTCTCTCCAAGGAAATTATAGCATAATACATTGGTTTAACAGAGATGATCAGGAAGTATGTGGAAAGAATGGGTCACAAAGAATGGAAACAATGGATTATTAAGTTTCTTAAAGTTATCTACCAATAAATAGTCATTGATTGAGTCATTAATTTTCTTAAAATTCAGATCATCTATATCCAAACAAACACTACTAAAATCTATCTTGGTGACTGATAACTTAAAATCAAACAAGTGGGTCCCTTTATGATTTCAAATTTGATATTAAGGTTTATATTTTAAAATTAGTTATGGGAAACCAAATTCACAAAATAATAGAACTAAGCACAGAAATTGTCTTGATCTTCCAAAATAGGTACCTCAAGTGACAATGTAGTCTTGTAAGACAGAGTGAAAAGCACTCTGGGCTTAGGAGTGAGAAGACCTATGTTTAAGCTAGCTGATTAATTATAGGCAAGTTGCTTAACCTTTTTTTTAAACTTGTTTTGTCATCTGAAGAATGGGAATAATAATCTTTTCCACTACTTATAGCACATATTTTGTTGGGAAAGTGTTTTGTAAAGCTTAACACGAAAGAGAAATTGAAACTGTCACTTCTCAGGGAAATGAAATTGAATTTAAAACTTGGTGATTATTTTTTAAGTACATAGTCCCCCAATTAAGATTCCATGAATAAACTTTCTATCTCCTCCAGTTTTGAATGGTACTCTGGCATAAAATAAATGTTTAAATGTAAAGTTGAACTTAATCTTCTGAACACAAACTAAAGCAAATGACAAGTCATTAATATTTCAGTATTCAGCTGTGAAAAAATACTGAATATTTACATATTTGAATTTTTAACATGAAAGAATTTTCTACTAGGTTAGAGATGAGATTTAAGTACAAATTAAACATTTTCCTATTTGAAACAATTGAGATGTTTCTGAAGTTTGAGTCCTTGGTTCCTGTATCTAACCAACTGCTTGGTTTTTAGTAGCTTTTAGAGGTGCTATGGAAACTCATTTATTTCTGAAGTTACTGAATAGCTTTTCTAGTCCAAACTAAAGAGAATTAAAGTCAGGTCATCAAGAGGCAGCTAGTAGATTCACAACATTCTGGGTCTTAATCAAAACAGATAATCAAGTCAGTAAATAAACCTTAGGTTCCTAAAGGTTGGCCTGCTACACTAAAAAAGTCAAATCTCTTTTTTAGGGAAAGAATGGATTTTTCCTTACAATTGTAGTTAGTTTTAAAGAAAGCCTACAGTTGGCAGACCACTACATGGAGAATATTCAAGAAGTCAAGCAAAGGTCACATGCTTTTTTTTTTTTTTAAATTCCAAAGCTGGTAAAAATAACACTTTAGCTTCTTTTGAAATGGATGAAAATAATAGTAAGCAATTTCATCTCATTTAGTAGATCATTTAAAGAGGTATAATGCTAAGTCTAGTATAGGCTTGGGACATTTGGGGGTTTTTTTGTAGCAAGAAAAGTTGGTGGTTAAAAATTAAAGAGGGGAAAACTCCTACATCCTTCAGATTACTCCTAGATCCATTAAGGGGAGAAGCAGTAAGCCATCCAAAATGTGCAACAGAATTAAAGTGAGGAAAGTTAGCCTAGGGAAATGTTATACCAGAAAGCAAAACAAAAAACTTTACTTTAAGAGAAATTAACAGTGATAAGAAACTAAACTCATTCCAGTATTAGGAGAAAAAGAATAAGAAGAGAAGTAGTCATTTATCCAGTGAATCCAAATGAAGTGGAAGGGTCTTAAGAAAATCAGTCCAGAGGAGTTATTAAACTAGAAATCCAAAAAGGCCACATCATGAAAGGGAATTACTTACTAGGGACAAGAATTAAACACAAACAAAATAAAACCACACTATGAAGTAATGGCGATTCTTCAAAATAAAGGGACTTCAGAAGGAAACATCATGCAAGATAGCTTTTAAAGTTACATGATGAATTTATTTTTTGCTTAAAATGAAAAGCAAACTGTATATGTATATTTAGTTTCATGGAAAAGCCTCTTTCTCTGTTCTACCTTTTAGATGGAAATGCTCATTTGGTAAAGTCCTGAATTCTATTTTTGAAGACTTCACCTCATATCCAGCAACTGGCAAAGACAATTAAAATGGGAATAGTCACTGTTGGAATATCAGCTATGGAAAGTCAGGAAATGTAGAGCTATGAATGGGTCTGACCATTCTAGAAAGAAATCTGGAATTATAGTCTGCTTAAAAAAATGTCTTATAATTGGAGATTGTAGACTCTAAACAATCACTCCATAACAATATGGAAATAGGTCTTGATCAGTGATACATATAAAACCCAGTGGAATTACTTGTTGACTATGGGAGGGGGTGGGAGGAAGGAAGGGAAAGAATATGAATCATGTAACCATGAAAAAAAAATATTCAAAATTAATTAATTAATTAAACTTAATTTTTAAAAAAAATGTCTAAAATGTCCGCATGCAAAGATCTCATTTTTAGGCATATACCTAAAGGTCTATACCTAGGCCTATACCTATATACTTAAGCATATACCTAAAGGCCAGCAAGAGCAGACAGGTCCCCAAACATTAAAATATTCATTACAACTTTTTTTTAGTAGTAGTAGAACTGGAAGTAATAGAGTACTTGAAGTAGTTAACAAACCAGAAACAAAGTAGATTCCCACTGGCTCTGCTAAACAAATTTTTAAAACGTTTACACTTTAAATGACAATAAATGTGGGCAACAAGGGCTTAGATAGCCAGGCTTAGAGACAGGAGATCCTGAGTTTAAATCTTGACTTCAGACATTTCTAACTATCTGACCCTGAGTAAGTCACTTAACTCCAATTGTCTAGCCCTTACTGCTCTTCTGCCTTGGAACCAATACTTAAGTATTGAGCTAAGGTAAGGGTTTTAAAAAAAAAAAGACAATGAACATAAAGACTTTTGAGAAATATAGGAACACATATGAACTGATGCTGAGCAAAGCAATCACAGTCAATAAAATAATAATATAATCACAGCAATTTAAATAGAAAGAATAACATCACAACAAAAACTAACATGAATATTTTGAAATTAAAATTACTGAAATTGGCTCTAAGGAAGAGAAGACAAAATGTACTTCCCTTAGAAATGGAACAGTGCATATCCTGTCAGACTCAGTATGTTGTCTGGTTTTGTTGAGTTGTTTTTTTCCCCTCTCTCTTCATTTTATTTTTTGTTATAAGGTGCCCTGGCCAAACCTGACTCATGTGGATCTCTCTAGTGGTTTGGACACAAAATGGAAATGTAATGAGATACTTGAAGTCCATAGGACCTTTAATAAAAATAAATTTAATAAACAACAATATAGAAAAGTATTCAGTAAAGATAACAGTATTGGTTTGACTGAGCACTGCACATATTGTACACATTTGATGGTTTGACTTGATTTACAAAGCAGTGGAAAGTCCAGGGCTTTTAGACCTTTGGTGACTGAGAAGACATATGAATGGCTCAAATCTTAGTCCCCTGGACTAGTTCAGTCTCAAGAATTTTACTGCTTTTTAAGAGAAAAAGCTAGCCTGGATGGTAGGGAATTTCCAGTCTTCTTAGGGAACAAATGGTCAATTTTTAGCCATACAATAAGGCCTTTTACAAGTTTCAAACCAGAGATATTGCTTCTAGCAAAAAAATGTAGCTTAATCAGTAGGAGAGTAAGCAAAGATATGTTCAGACATGAAGATGATATAAAAACTGAAAGTCATAGTAACAAAAAAATAAGATAACTTTATTCAAGAAATATGGAATAGATACAACAGTTTGTTCCAAAGAGTTAAAAAATAGTTGAGCAAAGAAAGTATTAGTTTATCCTATAGAGTGGAATGGAAAATTGGGATCTCCACTCCCTCATATCTCTCTCTCTCTCTCTCTCTCAATATATATATATATATATATATATATATATATATATGTATGTATATATGCACACACACACCCTAAGGTTTATTGTGTATAGATATTATATATAGACAATTAAATAGGATGGATTACACCATTCTTTTAAATGTTTAATTTTACAACATTCTAAGCCTTCACCTTCTAAAAGTATACTCCTTTACAAGTAAAATGAATGTAAAACAAATGAGATAAGAAAATGATTATTCACAATTTAAAAGAATTCCTTTTCTCACATATACTTCAGTCTTAACATACATTGGATTAAAATTCCGCAAAAATAGTTTTCCCTTAACTTAAGGTACATAAACTTTAATCTGATACATTATTTTTTATTTTAATGATCTTGTGTTTTAATATTACCTTCATTCTCCCTTATTACCTACCTTATTCTCCCAAAATATGCTACTCCCTTTCCCGACAAGTTATTCCTTATGACAGTGAATAAAAAATAGGAAGGAAAAGTATTTCAGCAAAACTAACCAACAAACCAACCAAATCTAGGCATCAATTTCACAACTTCTCCAACAAGAACTCTTACCATCTTATTTCACCTTTGCCAATTTGCTGAAGGTAAGGGGTTCAGAGTTATTTTTATTTGCATTTCTAATGTTTTGGAGCAATCTTTGAAATGATTTTGGTTCTGAACTTCTAATAGCATATTAAAACTGAGAATTATAAGGACTTTATACTGTTGTAGCAGGGGAATGGATCTTGGGGAAGGGGAGGAAAACTAATTTCAAACTGTACATTTTTGCTTTTGATTCAAAGACTAAACAATACTAATAAGGCATCTTTTTCCTCAGTGTATTAAGCAACTTTATTTCAAACTGATGCATAACTCTTAATTCTCCAAAACACTATATTTTAAATTAGAACAAAAAAATTACTAAAATTACTAAATATTACTAAAATTACTAAAAATCTTACTAAAATATTACTAAAAATTTTTTTAAGAAAAGCAGCGTAGCATAGTCAGTAGAAAACAGGCTTCTGAATCAGAAGACTGGTTTAAAGTTTAGCCGCAAATACAAACGAGCAATGAGAACTTGTATAAGTAATTCATATAATTTCTCAATGTCCCCAGGATAAAATTTTCTCAAGATTATAAGTCCTAGGGAATCTGCTGGTCTGTAGGAAGTTGCTGATTAAATCACAGATCCCATCAAACAAAATTCTTGCTTTAACTCTTCCTATGGGAAATCTGCGTTTATGCAGGCTGAGTATCAGCCTGAGAGGACCATTTTAGGACCATTCAAAACCACTAGTAACTAGAACAGAGCAAAAGAACAAGCTCCAGAGACTAGACCACTGATTCCCAAAGTGGGTATCCCCTGGTGGGTGCTACAGCGATCCAGGAGGGCGGTGATGGCCACAGGTGCATTTATCTTTCCTATTAATTGCTATTAAAATTTTTTTTAAATTAATTTCCAGGGGCGCTAAGTACTATTTTTTCTGGAAAGGGAGCGGCAGGCCAAAAAAGTTTGGGAACCACTGCTCTAGACCATTGATGGTAAACCTATGGCACATGTGCCAAAAAGACAGCACCTGCCAGAGTTTGTTACTAGAAAGTCAGAGGGACTCAAGGTAGAGCTGTTACCCTCCCACTCTCCATGCACCTGAGGACATTTCTCACTTCCCTCCCCTCTCTACCCAGCAGCCAATGGGAGTGCTTCCTCCCTCCCCTATCTGAGGTAAAGTGTGTGTGTGTGTGTGTGTGTGTGTGGGGAGGGGGTGTTATGATTCATATGCTGCGTGAGGGTGCGGTGCATACAGCAGCAGACTGTTAAGTCTGTGGTGAAGGTGATTCTTGGGATGGGGTTTGAGAGGAGCTAGGTTTGAGGTGAACATAGCTCACAGTGTGACACATAGCTGGAAGGGAGCAGAATGCTTAGGCTACTCTCCTCCCCCTCTCCACATATGCCTCTCATCACCAACTCCTTTGCTCAGCAGCCCAATGGGAGCACTCCCTCCCTCCCTTGTTGTCTGGGGTAGGGGGGAACATGGCACTCTGTCTCTAAAAGGTTTGCCATCACTGGGCTAGATCAAGAGGGAATTCAAGTTCAATTTCCTTTAAAAGCTCTCCAGGGTCCAACAATCCTAAAGTACCTTCTAAAGGCTTCAGTGATTTTTTTAAATTTATCTTTATCAAAGCTAATCTGAAGTTTCATTAGTAACAATCTTCATTCAAACATGCATTAATTTTATTTTATTTGGTTTTCAACTGCCATAAATAATTCTCTAAACCAGGCCCAGTGTCACAGTAGGATTTTAACACCAAACAGTTTTAGCTGGCATATTTTTCTTAATGTAAGACTATGTATGGTGTTACATGTGTGAATTTACTTATACTATCAAACATGAAGGTTTTGTCAAGTGTTATTAACTAAGAACATCCACTTCCAAAGAAACTGACACCCTGGTAAAAATAATTTTATCTGTTATTAAGCTCTATGATAAAATTTTATCAAGAAGAAAATATTCAGTGTTATATTTTGCAACTAAACTAGAAGTACTCTGAAAAGGAAAAAAGGTTTAATTTTGAAATGTTAGAAATGCTTATGTTTGGGGCAGCTGGGTAGCTCAGTGGATTGAGAGCCAAGCCTAGAGATGGGAGGTCCTAGGTTCAAATCTACCCTCAGACACTTCCCAGCTGTGTGACCCTAGGCAAGTCACTTAACCCCCATTGCCTAGTCCTTACCACTCTTCTGTCTTAGAATCAATACACATTCTAAGGCAGAAGGTAAAGGTTTAAAAAAAGTGCTTATATTTTTACAAAACTGGTGGAGAGAATGGCATGTGTGTTGCCATACTCCGTACAATAACAATCTAAGAATTTTATTCTGTTCTTGAGGGTAAGGAGCAAATGAAAATGTAAGGTGTTTTTAGGTGATTAAAACTTATCCAATATTATACTCACTTAGGAGCAGAAGAAAACCAGCTAAAAGAACTTCTGTAAAAATATATCATTATCAGGGGCAGCTGGGTGGCTCAGAGGATTGAGAGCCCCCTCCTGGAACATTTTTATTTTCTGCAGATTTTATTTTTGAGAGAGGTACAAAAAGCAATTATGCATTAACCTAGTTATAACTGAAAATCTCCACTAGTGAAACAAAATCTACCAATAGGTGGAATTTGCCCATGAACATGCAAATAGGATAACTGTGAAGCAGAATAATCATAGTATAGTGAGATCAGTTTTGCCAATTAAAAAAAAAAAACCTTTCTTAAAGAAACAAAAAAAAATTAGACAATTTAGACCCCATGACATGCTTCAGACTCCTGCCAGTCTAATAAAAATGTAAGTGAACATCACAGCAAACTATTGCCAATGACATATGCTTTTAATTATATCCTGAAAATGTGCAAGCAAGCAAAGCTAAATTATATCATGCTTCTCATTTACATCCAGCATCCATCACCATGGGAGTATATAATAACATGCACACATCTGTGGATGACTCTATACGAGGAAAGGTCTTGTGGGATCTAGTTTAAAAGTGCAAATATCTTCTGATCATGCTCCAAGTCCTGGACAATTCACGAAAGTGGTTCTCTAAATGACCAAACAGTAAAGGGAAGTCCAATAGCTGGCGATTTTCCCATCAAACATAAATCTTTCATATTATTTATTTTAACCCATTCTACCTGAAGCTTAGAGATATAATTTCTTTTCTCTCATCCAAATATTTAAAAAACCATTTTTTCAATTTATAATGTTTTTCTTCTTATATTTATTTTTAATTGAAAAAATTTTCCCTCAAATTACAACCACTAATTTTGAAGTTTGTTGGGCCCGAACTAGACATTTCCCTCTCTTTCAACATAAAAGGATATTTTCTAAATATGAATTCATTCCAATCATAACTCTGTTGAACCAACATCAAACTTAATTCAGAAGTGAATATGTACTAAAAAGTTAAGTGTACTAATTATATTCCTGCTTTAAAGAGGTAATGTTATTAGCAGAAAATTAAAAGCATTCATGCTTTGAAGATATTGTAGTAAAAGAAAGGTAAGTAGTATTTAATTTTTATCTAAAATAGATATTGAATGGTCAACTCATGGTAACATAAAAGTTTAGTGCAAACCAAATACACAGTAAAAAAAATCATGTTAGAGTTCAGTTCAGGCAGGCTTTTGGACAACTATGATATTTCACATTAGCTTGTTTTTTTTATCTTTTTTTTTTTTTAATTACTTACCTTCCATCTTGGAATCAATACTGTGTATTGGTTCCAAGACAGAAGAGTGGTAAGGACAAGGCAATGGAGGCTAAAGTGACTTGCCCAGGGTCACACATCCAGGAAGTATTTGAGGCTACATTTGAACCCAGCCCCTCCCGTCTCTGGGCCTGGCTCTCAATCCACTGAGTCACCTAGCTGCCCCCATTTTTTATTTTTATGATGATGTATTTAAAGAAAATACAACTTTGTTCTTTTTAAAACCTAGGAAGTACAATAATTTTAAAATTAAAGTTTTCAGTCAAATTTTCTTTTACATTCTCTCAGACTGACCACCAGAACCAAGCATATATGGTTAATAAGGAAGCCTGCTAAATGAAAAATCTGGTGAGTACATACAGATTAGGGTGGAGACACATTTGTGCCACGTCAAACTACTCTCCCCAACCACCCAACAAATAAAGGGGAAAGAATTCACTCAATTTGGCTTTAGTTTTAGGAACATCTGTAAAATGTTTTCTGATAATGTTTCTATACTTATGATCTACAAAACATATCCTTCCTTTCAGCATTTTTCTCCTCACCAAAAAAATAAAGGTCAATGAATTAACAGATAAAATTCAAATCCAGGAATTTTAATATCAAGAAAAATACAAAACACTATGGAAGAATTAGTCCTTCATTCTCCCCGCCACTCCAGAGATGACATGCATTTCAAATAAATCAATATAACTTTATTTACAACCATGTTCTTCTTTTTATCACTTTATAAAAAGGGGTTCCATAAAATATAGACTACAAAAATCATTTTTAAGAGTCAAAAGTTTAATTTAAGGCAATATTCTTCATAGATATCATGCTGTATGTACCTTAAAGCTGAGGTGTCAAATTCACAGGCCACACAAGGCCCTCAAAACTCCTGGGGCTGCTAGAACCAGATATAAAAGCTGTTAGGAAATGTTTAACAAAACAACTAAAAATACAATATGACAAAAATAATATTAATTTGTGATTTTCTAAGGCTGCAGGGAACAGTTTCTATTGGAGTATGACACCACTGCTTTAAGGTATTCATTATTGCCTAATAAAAAATTACTTTGGAACAACTGCAAGTATTTGGACTTTTAGAGAACTCATCCAATTTCTGACCTTTTATTTTTATGTGAGACAAGACACTAATAATATGAAAGGGAAAAGGCAGGCATCTCCAATGGGAAGAACAGGCTCTGAAAGTCCTACCTGGGATATCTCCAAGTTGACTGTCATTACCATGTGTCCTTCTCTGCTACATGCCCCAGCCAAAAAAGATTGGGGACCCCTGAAGTAGTGATTACAGAATAATGTTATTAACAAGAGTCCAAGGTGGGAAAAAGACACTTTAATAGACTTTTATCTAAGTTACCATTTAAGTTTGCATTTTTAGAAGCAAAAGGTCTATACTTTTTCCTGAGAAATTAAATTAGACAAAGCACTGATAACTAAAAGTAAATGTTTAAGTAAGAGTAAAAAAATAAATGACCAGACTGAAAAAAAAAGAACAAAGATTGCTTTCTCTTAAGTATACTTAGAGATGTGATGGGTGAACTTGCTATTCTAATCCCCTCAAAGATACATTATATACATCAGGCTAATAGTCACATTATCCTTTCTATTTTAGAGAAAGTCAGAGGCAGTACTTTGGCAATGGACAAGGATGTGGTAACCAGCCTACATTCAGGAGGAAGAAAATAATTTCAGTAAGTATTCTGGCAAAATTAAATTAAATCAACTTTTAATACAAATTTCATGTCAAAGTGTCAGTTGAAATATATAAAGTTTCTTGCTGAACCATATATTTACAGCAGAAACCCCCTAATACATCTATAATAATATCCTAGGATGAAGTATGGGAGATAATATAATACAGTGGAAAGATTCCTGACTGAAAAAAGATAAATAATTCTTAAATCGGTTCTGCCACTAACTACCTATATGACCTTGAAAGTCACAAATCCATCTGTGAAATAAGAAGGTTAGACTAGGTAGATCTAATAATGTCAAATTAGTTCTTGTTAGACATTATAGATTCATTTTCAGAACCAGAAGGGAAAATACTGAGGAAAATTATTGCTAATAATGTATCATTTGATTTTTAATATTAACCTATAACATTGTTTTTGTCTCCAAACTTTCCATGTCTCTCTAATCAAGCTCAGAAGGAACTTTTCCACTACCCTAGAAATTGTTCTTGCATTCCTTGCCCCAGAGCATCTTCTAAAATTGGAATGAATAGAATGAGAATTCTAATGTGAGTTCTACTATCTCTGTAACAGAACTGACCAGAACCAGCTGTTTCATAGGGCAGTGGGCCTTTGTCCTTGAGCTTCCCATTGAAATGAGAACATTTGATCCACAAAGGTCCTCATTGGATATCTACAAATTAGAGATGTCTTTTGCTATTTAGTTAAGGGCTGAATAATGAGCATTCAGAACAGTATTTAAATGATTTGTCTCAACCACCAAGAGAGATCACTGACAATTAATATATTGATTATTGCAAGCCTAGTCAATAAATTGATTTTTCATACCAAGAACTGAGTTTTAGCATTTTAGTTGCCAATAACACTAAAACTAAAAAAAAAATTTCCCCCTCCCCAGAAGAGCAAAGAATTCTTAAACAGTCAATTTGTTTCAAATGTACTATCCTAAAAATTTTAAGAGAGATTAACATACCTATATGGTACAGAAAACATTTTTTTCCTGCTATACAATTTCACTATACATGTTAATAGAGGAAGTCTTGAAATAGTGAAAGAACAAGTTGTTAGTTAAAATTTATGGTTCTGTTTCGCCCTGAATGGATTGGGTAACTATGCCTCGGTTTCTTACAATTAAAGAATTCTTAGAATGGAAGAATTCTTGTCATTATTTTTGCTATTGTTCAGTTGTTTCAACTATGTCTAATTCTTTGGGAACCATTTGGAGCTTTTTCCGCAGAGATCCTGAAGTAGTTTGCCATTTCCTTCTCCAGCACACTTTACACATGAGGAAACTGAGGCAAACAGGATTAAGTGACTTGCCTGGAGTCAAATAGCGAGTCAGGTTCCAAGACCAGATTTGAACTCAGGAAGTTCTGCATTCTAACCACTGCACCACTAGTTATCCTAGAAGAATCCTTGGATAGTATTTTTTTCTGCTAATATGTAAAATATGAAACTCTTCTACAATATCCCATGCAAAGATTTGTCCAGCCTTTTATCTCCAATGATGAAGATTATTTACCAAGGCAGTTCATTCCACTGTGGGAAAATTTTAATTGTCAAGAATTTTTTCCTTATATCAAGCTGAAATCTGCCTCCCTGACCAAGTAAACAAATTTAATCCCTCAACTACATCATGGCCCTCAAAATATTAAAAGGAAATTATCATGTCCCATCCCAGTGCCACCAACCAAATATTCCCCTCTCTCTTATATAATGTGTATAAACATTCTCAGCTCCTTTTTCATACAGTTTAGCTTCCAGGCCCTTCAGCATCCCTACCCTACTGATGCACTCTAGCTTGTCAAGGGTCTTTCAGATGAACACGCTCTTCAAAATATGGTCTGACCAGGACAGTATACATTGGGACTAAAACATCCTTATCTTGGATATTATGCTATAATTAATGAAGAATAAATCCAAAATAGCTTTTAGGCTACATATGTGCTCAAGTTCACTATCAACTAAAATTTCCAAATATTTCCCACAATTTGCTATTATACTCAGCCATGCCTCTCTTCCATGTTATACTTCCATTTAAAATAAATTCTAAGGGGTAGCTAGGTGGTTCGGTGGATAGTCACACCTGGAGACAGGAGGTCCTAGGTTTAAATCTGGCCTCAGACACTTCCTAGTTTTGAGACCCTGGGAAAATCACTTAATCCACCATTACCTAGTCCTTACTGCTCTTCTGCCTTAGAGCCAAAACTTAGCACTGATTCTAAGACAGAAGGCAAGGTTTAAAAATTAATTTAAAATATAATTATAAATACAAAACTTTTATTTGTATCTAATTTCATCTTCACCAATATATAAAAGATGACAAGAATATCTAAATTAATTTACAGATTTAGTGTCATTATCAAGCTAGTAGAAAGTTACAGAACTAGACAAAATAACAAGATATATCTGAAGGAACAAACATCAAGACTCTCAAGGGAAATAATGAAAAAAAGGAGAAACAAAGATGGCCTAGAACAGTGTTGGCACAGATGCCAAAGATGGCATACAGAGCACTCTCTATGAGCACTTGGCCACCCACCCCCAGAGTTTGTTACTAGAAAGGCAGAGACTTGGGCAGAGCTGCTCCCTACCCCTCTCCATCATGCCTGATAACATTTTTTCACATCCCTTTGCCCCTCTGCCTCGCAGCCAATGGAAGTGTATGGGGGTAGGGTGTGTGGCTCATAGGAGGCAGAGCTAGAGGGGAGCAGAGCACTTGGGCCACTCCCCTGCCCCTCTCTACACTTGCTGAGGACATTTCTCTCATCACCGACTCCTCTGCAATGGGAAGGCTTCTTCCCTCCTCTGTGTGGGGGAAAGGCAGAGTGGGGCAGGGCCCGGCACATTGTCTCTGGGGGGGAAGGCATGGCACTTGGTCTCTAAAAGGTTCGCCATCACTAGCCTAGAATGACCAGATCTCAAATTATGCAAACTTTAAAGCAGTAACCATCCAAAGTATATAATATAGGTTAAAGAACAGAAATGGTGTCCAGTGGAATAAACTAGGTTAGAAAGATACAAAAACAATCACACAGAGGCTATGGTTTGATAAACCCAAAGATACCAACTACTTGAGCAAAGGATTCCCTATTCAATAAAAAACTGTTGAGAAAATTGGAATGCAGACTGGCACATCTAGAACATCATCTCGAAGCATATACCACAATAAAGTCCAAAAGAATACAGGACTTGGGTATAAAGGACAAATCATAAACAAGCAAGAAAATATTTTTCTCAATTTTGGTTAGGAAAAGTTCTTGCCCAAATAAAAAATAGAGAAGACCACAGGATATAAACTACACAATTTTTACTACATTAAACGAAAAAGGTTTACACAGACAAAAAAAGTGGGAAGAGGTAAAGGTTAATTGGGAAAAAAAGTCTTTTTGACAAATCTTCTTAACAAAATTCTGATGTTAAAGGTATAAGGAATTGATTCATAAATATATAAGAACAAGAACCATTCTCAAATAGATAATTGGGTCAAAGGATATGATTAGGCAATTCTCAAATGAAGAAAGACAAAGTATTAACAATCATATAAAAAATGCTCCAAAGCATTAATCAGAGAAATACAATTTAAAACAACTCTGTTCCCCATAATGATGGTGTCCCTTAAACCTATTAAATTGGCAAAGATAACAAAAAAGGAAAAATGACAAATTGTTGCAGGACATGTGGAAGAAAAGGCACACTACCAGTGATAGTAGAACTGTAATATTATCCAAACAGTCTGGAAAACAATTTAAAATTATACACCAAATGTCTCTGACCCAGCAACACTAGTAGGCAGGTATCCCAAAGAGATCAAAAGAGAGAAATACTTATATGTTCAAAAATATCAACAGCAACACTTTCTGTTGGAGTAAAAGACAAAAAATAAAGTAAGTTCCTAACAAAAAATAAAGTAAGTTTTGGACTAGATGAACAAATTATAATATGTAAATATGAATATACAGTAATATTATTGCTCCATAAGAAATTATTAAAAAAGACTAATTCAGAAATACCTAAAAGGGCTGGTATGAACTAATGAAGAATGAAATGAAATTTGAGTTAAGTGAATAGAACCAGTAGAACAATGACAAAATGCTATAAAGGAAAATATTCACTTAAGAACTCTCATCAACGCAATGACCAAACCAATCTTCTCTGAAAGACTGATAATGAAACATGCTCCTCACCTCTTGGTAGAGGTGATTGATGGATTAAAGCTTTAGAAAAAGACATATAAAATAGGGCCCTGTATTCTCAGGGGATACTTTTCAAGACCTACTGTGAATGACAGCAATCCCAGATATAAGCAAACACCCTACTGACTCTATGTATGTGTGCTCTCTCTCTCTCTGCTCCTGCCCCTTAGTTTAGAGCTCCAAGGCCTTTTCTCCCCTACCCAAAAACTCCTAAAAACAAGTGAAAGTGAAAGCAGAGAACCAATCACAGTAGAATATCTTGACAGGAAGTAAAGTGTAATAATCCTTGAAGACAAATTGGGGAAAGCCCAATTTGCCAGAGGAGTTAGCATTTTTTGCTAGAGGCAATGGGAAACCACGTAAATTTCTTAAGTAAGGAAGTGGCATGGCCAGACCTTTCCTAATCCATTGGATTGTTGTGTGGAAGATGGAATAGAAAAGAAAGAGACTGGAGGTAAAGAGACTATTACAATAATGTAGAAGAGAGGTGATGAAGATCTACACTAGGATAATTGCACTGAGTGGAGAGAAGAGGGTGGATGCAAGTGATCTTAAAGGAGGTAAAAATGGCAAGATTAGCAACCACCTAAAAATAAATGGAGTTGATAAAAGTAGGGAACCAAGGATAACTCCAAAATTGTAAATTTGGGTGACAGAAAAAATGATGGTAACCCAGATTTTAGAACAGTGCTTGGCATATAGAGGGAGCTAAAAAAGTTTACTGGGGAAAAGACATGAGTTGAGATTTGGACATGATGAGCTTTAGATACTTATAACATCCAAGCAGTACTGTCCAAAAGACAGTGTGTTAAGAGTATTTCATAGAGTATCTGGCTGTTCCCACCTCACTTCACCTATAAACAGTTACAAAGTCATTGCCATTTATTTCTATTAGGGAAAGCAAATCCTCCTTACTGGTCAAAATTTAGTGCAGTATTCCCTTTAGTACTTATTCCAACTTCTGGAAAATAAGATTCTCTGTTTTTACAAAGAGCATTCCTGAATATATTCAGATAGCTGGGAGAGCCTATAATGATTATACAATGTGTATATAACAGGTTTATGATATTTACCACTTTCTTTTAGAAACTTTTCCCACTTCCTCTGAGTTACCCTGAATATATCTTGTTTCTACATAGCTGTTTGCAAATTATCTCTCCATTCATTAAAAGTTCCTTAAAGGCAGGATCTATGGTTTAGCCTTTTTTTTTTTTTTTTTTTTTTTTGGTCCCACTCCTTAGCACAGTGCCCAGCATACAATAGGAACTTAATAAATATTTGCTAACTTTTCTGAACACAATACATTTCTGTGTTTGGGAGAGGGTTTTTTTTGTTATTTTTTTTTCCAGTATACTCCACACCACAACATTGCTTCTGTTTTCACTTCCATTATTCCTCAACCAAAGGGTCTCCATTTTGTTTTACTTATATTGGTTAATGAATTTCCTCTATTGACAAAGTATTGATATGCAAGGTTATCATTCTACTGCTTTGTTTATCTAAATCTTTCTTAACTAAAGTTTAACTTTCGATTGCCATATTTCAGTCATGAGATATTCAAAGTCTCAGTGACATCTATGACATCTTCCTTGCATTAACATCTCTAGTTTATTTTATTACCATTAGATATTACCAAAAATGACTTATGTAGGGGGCAGCTGGGTAGCTCAGTGGATTGAGAGCCAGGCCTAGAGACGGGAGGTCCTAGGTTCAAATCCGGCCTCAGACACTTCCCAGCTGTGTGACCCTGGGCAAGTCACTTGACCCCCATTGCCTACCTTTACCAATCTTCCACCTATAAGTCAATACACAAAAGTTAAGAGTTTAAAAAAAAATGACTTATGTAGTAGCATAAAAGTCATCAAGCATAAGTATGACCAAAAAAGAAGTTACTGGCCATGAAATAAAAATATATATAGGAGGGGGCATCTGGGTGGCTCAGTGGATTGAGTGTCTGGTCTAGAGACGGGAGGTCCTAGGTTCAAATCTGGCTTCAGACACTTCATAGTTGTGACCCTGGGCAAGTCACTTAACTCCTACTGCCTTGCCCTTACCACTCTTCTGCCTTGGAACCACTACATAGTGTTGATTCTAAGATGGAAGGAAAGGGTTAAGAATATATATATAAATTTGCCTCTTTCCAACTTCACCTAGTTTGAAACACTAGTTCCACTTTTTCGAAGGGTCCTTGAAGGCAAGGATTGTCTTTTGTTTCTTTTTTATATTCTCAGTGCTTAGCAGAGGCTCTTAATAAATGTTTGCTGATTGATTATCCCTGGTAAACCAAACAGTAGAGAGCCATTCCTCTAGTCTTTTACTTTATCCTATAGTAGGGAAACTAATCTACACGTAACACTTGTTACTTTATACTAGCACAAGAAGAAACACAAATAGTGCTATTTCCTTAGCTCAATGAAATATTTCACTTAACCTCCAAATTTGATCTCAACTTTCTACTTTCTGCTAACTGTGAACAGTATATGCTCACTGCACTGTGAAATTTGTTGCCAGATGTTTCTGAATAAGAATAGCTGACACCACTTGCACAGATGAATCTAATTTAAAATTAACAGATTCCTGCCAATGCCCTATAAGCTATAAGAGAATCAGGTTCAGCTTACAAAGACTTCTTTTCTCTCCTCCTAACATGTGGATACCTACTAACATCTTCTACTTCTGGCCAAACTCTCTGCTGCTATTTCTGCTGTTTTTTTCCAGGAACATTGAAGATTAACTGAAAGTTCCTTAATAAACTTTCACACTTATTTAAAAGACTGTGATTCCTGCAATACGGCTATTTCTCCACCTAGATGACACACTCAATGTAAACTAATTTAGTTCATTCAAATCCAAATGCTTATTAGTACATGGTACTAACTAGGAATTAAGTTGCTTTTTTGTTTTTTATGATCATGGCACAGTAGAATATTGGTACACTGTATGTTTTAGCTGGCAACATCCAAAGAGAGATGGGAGAACCAAGGGGCTAAAGAAATACAAAGATGATGTACACTGAAAGGCTTCTGCACTCATGGATCTTATAAATTTTTGGATATTAGACATTTTCAGGGAACAATAGGACCTTTCCAAGCTACCACATTTGACCCACAAGAAGACACATCCTTTAAAGCTGTCACATTAATCTAGTGTTGAATTTGTGTAAGTACACTAAACCCAATCAGTACCATCAAAATTCAACAACTTGATTCTTCATTCCAAAAGAGTATATAAGGGGGCAGCTGGGTAGCTCAGTGGATTGAGAGTCAGGCCTAAAGATGGGAGGTCCTAGGTTCAAATCCTGCCTCAGACTCTTCCCAGCTATGTGACCCTGGGCAAGTCACTTGACCCCCATTGCCCACCCTTACCACTCTTCCACCTAGGAGCCGATACACAGAAGTTAAGGGTTTAAAAACAAAAAAAACAAAAAAACAAACAACAAAAAGAGTATATAAAATGGTGATAATATTGAACAAAGGATAGTACATATAAAACAATATAAAAATTATATTATTTTTCATGAAAAACTTCCAAATGTAAGTTTCTAAGTAATTTACAATTTTTATTTTTGATCTGATGTCATTTCCAAGACACTATAGAATCAGTACTTGAAGTGGGATAAACAAAGTGGGATGGTTTGGGCTTAAATTCAATGTGAAAAATCAGAAGAGCAGAGAAACCTTTTTGCAAACACAATTCTTTGGGTCAAGTCTACTAAAAGTCAGCAGGATGGTTTCAGGCTCTTCTAAAGAAAAGTAAGAACTCTCTAACCTCATCCTTCCATCTCAACTTGAGTATTATACAAAATCAAATCCTATTTGGCATATACATACATACATACATACATACATACATACATACATACATACATATACATATATATAAATAAAATGGGTATAATCATTATCTGGATTGCACATCAAAGAAAAAATGAAATGGGAAAATGTTTGTGCATTTTATCTACAGAATTATTTTGACCAGAAAGTTAACCTTTAAAAGAAATGAATAGCTTTTATTTACACTGTGAAAAATGATTTATAGTATTTTTTACACATTAAGAAATCTCTGTCATTGAATGTTAGGAAAAGAAAAAGCTTATTAACTAACATTCAAGTTTAGCACTTTCCT
Organism: Gracilinanus agilis; assembly: GCF_016433145.1. NCBI lineage: Eukaryota > Metazoa > Chordata > Mammalia > Didelphimorphia > Didelphidae > Gracilinanus > Gracilinanus agilis. Next base: position 575,918,903 of record NC_058131.1, read on the forward strand.
ACACAAAAAAATTAGCTTCAATGTTTCAAGGATTTAAAGCATTGTTCCTATTCATGAATGAAAACAAACTCATTAAAATTCATAAGGCCTCCACAAAGAAAGAAGTCCATTTCATCAGTACTTAAAATTCACAGGCTCAACATAGGAAACAGAGCTAGAATTTTTAAATTGAAATGTTTCCCTCCTCCAGAAGACAGCATTGTCTAGTTTTTTTCTCCTTTTCCCATTCCAAGATGCCCTAAAGTGACTGCCAACTCTTGTGGACCATTAAAACCTAACTTCTTGCATTCACCCTGATATTCTATACCCAAAGATATTCTTATACACACTTCTCAAACCAGCTGAGGTAAAAATAGACAGCACCACACCCCTAAATTAATCTTTTCCATTAATAGCAGAATGGACAGTTCTTCTATAGGATAATATCTTTAAAAAACATTTCAGCATCTTGTACAAAATACTGTACCAGTTGCTCTCTGATGGAGTTCCTAGTCTAGTGAGAGGGTAAATAATAAACACAGATCACATAGTATACAACAAATCATTGCATTTGAGACTTGACAAAGTGCTATCCTAAAAGGGGCAAGGTTCCTGGAAAACAGAGCATTTGAGCACGACCTCAAATTAAGAGCAAAAATTGAATAAGCTAAGATGGGAAAAGTATATATTCTAGACATAGAGACCAACATGTGCAAAGCTCCCCCTTCACCCCCCCCCCCGAGAAAGGAGAGCTTAGTGTACCTTTCAAAAGGAACATAGCTGGAACATTATGTATGGAAGGAAAGAATGAGATATAGCTGAAAATGTTGAATTACAACAAACTATGGAGCACTTAAATGCCAGACAAATGAATGCAAATGTTGAAAGGGTCTAGTCACCTCTGAGATACATGCCCAGGGAGGCCACTGTAGCTCTCTACTACTCCCATAGTCACCTCAGTACTCCTCAGCAGGAAGTCACAAACCACAACCTCTCATCTCTTCTTCCTCTGACCAGTACTAAATGGTCTACTGCACAACTAAAAACACCATCTCATTCCTAATAAATTCTACTACTCATCCTTCCACTTTTGATCAGTAAATTTCCTTTGTTGTTTATTACACTAAACAGATCTATTGACCATTATTTCCAAACATGCCATCTGTCTTCTTACCATCAATTTCCCTCTCCCTCTCCCTGGACTGCCAACTGTGGGTGCTGAGCTCTAAAAAGTGAGCTCTGACCTTGGCTTACTCAAAAGCAGGTCTCCAGCTCACTTCCAGCCCACAGTTTTCAAACCATGCTGCCAGCTGAACAGTGCCCTAGCCGTCTATTTGTTGCCTTCTTCAATTAGATTTAAGTTTCATTAGTGCAGGGACCATCTTGTTAGCTAGTATTTATAACCTTTGCATTTGAACACAATGTCTGGCACATCATAAGAACTTGATAAATTCTTTAACCATCTCTTTTTCTGGTATCATTAGAGAATTATCTGTTGAACAAAAGTAAAGCTTCCAGCTAGAATTTTAGTCAAAACATTTACTGTCTGTTGTGTGAAAGGCACTGCACCAGTCCTGGAGGACACAAAGATTATCTAATAAGTTTATTCTTGATTTTTTTTTTAAATTTTAAACCCTTAACTTCTGTGCATTGACTTATAGGTGGAAGATTGGTAAGGGTAGGCAATGGGGGTCAAGTGACTTGCCCAGGGTCACACAGCTGGGACGTGTCTGAGGCCGGATTTGAACCTAGGACCTCCCGTCTCTAGGCCTGGCTCTCAATCCACTGAGCTACCCAGCTGCCCCCTAATAAGTTTAAAATAGAAAATGTAAGATCTATAAGGCAGAATCCAAGAAATACATAGGCAAAATCTAAACAAACAAAAAAACCCACAGACACCAAGAAATACAAGGAGGGAAACTTTAAGTTTTATCTGGAAGATTTAAGGAAGACTTTATGGAAGTGGTGGTACCTGAGTTTTCATAAGATCCTAATAGTCAAAGATAAGGTCAAGGAAGCCCATTCTAGGGATGAAGACAGTATAAACAAAGTCATGAAGATAGGAAAGGGGCAGAATGAGAAAGAGGACTAATGTTTGAAATATAAAAGTACCGAGAAATAAGAACAGAAAAACAGAAAAAAAAACAAACAGTAGAGAACCTGAAGGCTAGGATCAGGATTTGATACTTTGGTACACAATGGGGAGTTACTGAAGGTCTTTAAGGAGAAGAGCGTGACAGACATGATCAGATTGCATGAACAACAGTCCAACAGATGAATTAGAAAGGAGATAGAGTAGAGGCAGGAAGACTAGTTAGAAGACTCATGACAGTCAAGGTGATAGGTGGTAAGTGTTAGTCAATGTTTAACAACTAGCACTCAAAAAAAACTTTTAAATTTAATCTACATTATTAACAATTTCTCAACAATCAACAAATCAAGTCTTGATTTGTAGGGTTTGCCAGTTTCCCAGGTATAAACACTTAAAATGAAAATTCAAGCAGTGTGACCAGGCTGTAGTACATCCTGGCGAATGAGAATAAGAGGTTTAGCTAAGGTGTTCCCAATGAGAAATGTAAAGGAGGGAACAAATAGGAGAGATATGTTAGAGGTCACTCTATTAAAGTACTAGTTTATGTGATATCATGACTGAGAGTTGATCCTAAACTAGTAAAACACACATTTGGGCAGATTCTGAGAAGCTGAAAAGTCTTCAAGAATGTAGTCTGGAACTAAAGGATTGTCCATCAACTGGGGAATGGTTGAACAAGATGTGGTATATTATTGTAATGGAATACTATTGTACTATAAGAAATGAAGAGCAGGGTGATTTTGGAAAGACCTACATGAACTGATGCAGAGTTAGTAGAACCAGGAGAACATTGTACATGGCAATAGCAACATTGTACAATAATCAACAGTGATTAGCTTAGCTATTCTCCACAATGCAATGATCCAAGATAATTCTAAAGAAATTATGCCATTCTAGAGGGCAATTTAGAATCATGCACCCAATTTAGAATCATGCTTTAAAAGAATGCATGCCCTTTGATCCAGCAATACCACTACTGGGTTTATATCCCAAAGAGATTAAAAAAAAATCTAGGCAAGGATCTGTTTGTACAAAAATATTTATAATTGAGCTTTTTGTGGTAGCAAAAAATTGGAAAATGAGAGAATTTCCCTCAATTGGGGAAATGACCAAACAAATTATGGTATATAATGGTGATGGAATACTATTGTGCTTTAAGGAATGATGAACTGATGGATTTCTATAAGAACTGGAACGACCTACCTGAACTGATGCAGAGTGGAATAAGCAGAACAAAGAGAACATTACACATAGAAAATGTAACATTGTGAAATAAGTGACTTTGCTACTAATAGCAATGCAGTGATCCAGGACAATTCTGTGGGACTTTTGAGAAAGAATATTATCCATATCTAGAGAAAGAACTATGGGAATAGAAATCCAGAAGAAAACATATGATTTATCATGTATGTATAACCCGGTGGAATTACTTGTCAACTCCAGAATGGCAGAGGGATGCGGGGAGGAAGAAATCATTAATCATGTAATCACGGAAAATTTTTTAAAATAAAAATAAAAATTGAATAGAAAAAAATGTAAATGTTGCCATAAAAAATTAAATTAAATTAAAAATTTTAAAGGCATCATGATGAAATATTCTATCTACCTCCAGAGAAAGAACTGATAGAATCTGAATGCAGATCAAAGTATACAATCTTTTATTTTTTGTTTCTGTTTTATGAGTCTTCTTCTATAGCATGAACAATGTAGAGATGTTTTACACAATTACACATGTATAAACTAAATCAAGTTGCTTGCTGTCTCAGGAAGAGGGGGAGGAAAGGAAGGAATGGAAAGAATTTTGAACTTAAAATTTTGGAAAATTAATGTTAAAAATTGTTATTACATATTATTGGGGGGAAAAAGATGTTATATTAAAAAAAAAAAAAAAGAATGTATAGTCTGTCTTCTGAGAGCCAGTTTAAGATCAAAGAGGCTCATCACCAGGTTGGCCAATCATCTACAAGGCATTGTGGAAGAAGTACTCACAATGATGAAATCATAATAGTCCTCAAATATTATGGAAGTAGAATTTATAGGACTTGAGAACTAATCTGTTGTTGGGAGATAAAGGACTGTGAGTCAAATATGACTTGGATATTTCAAGCCCCGGTGACTGGGATGGAGAATGATGGTGACATCAGCAGAAAATGATGTTGGAGGAAGGGCAAAGTTTTGTTGGGAGAGAGCAGAAAAGATTAATATAGTAAATATCTAAGTTGGGGATAGCTGGGCAGCTCAGTGGAATGACAGCCAGGCCTAGAGATGGGAGGTCCTAGATTCTAATTTGATCTCAGACACTTCCTAGCTGTGTGACCCTGGGCAAGTCAAGTAATCCTTGTAATATAGAGAATTCTGTAATATATCAAAAACTCCATAATACAGAGTTAGATTAAAAAAAAACCATGATACAGTGAAGCCAGGATAAGTGAACCACAATATAGTGAGGGACGACTGTACATAATATTGATTCTAAGGTGGAAGGCAAGGGTTTAAAAAAAAATCTAAGTTTGCAGTATTTGCAAGAAGTTGAATTTACATAACTGCTTTATGTTTTACCAAGCTTATATATTCTTATTACCTTTTAGTTAACTTATCTGCCTTCAAGGATCAGCTCAGGTACTGTCTCTTCTGTGAATCTTTCCAAATTCCCACTAACAGAATATTACTTGCTAAGGGCAGGGACCAGTTTGTTTTTTATCTTTGTATTTACAACACTTAGCAAAGTGCTTTGCACTCAGTAAAAATTTAATAAATATTTAATTGAATTAACTCATTTGAATCTCACAATATATCTTTGAAATAAAGAGAAACATTTACAAGTATTATCTTCATTTTATAGGTGAAGAGAGTCTCGAAGAGTTTTAAAATTTTAACCGTGGTTACACAGTGTCAGAACTAGAATATGAAATCAAATTTTACTTGATTACCAATCCAATATTCTCTTTATCATAGCAAGATGGCCTCTCATAAGACATAAAAGTGGAAATATACATTAAGTATTGAAAATAAGACATTAAAACTAGAAAGTTCAACCTGAAGATATGGATTGGGGCTTTATCTGCATGGAAATAATAAAAGAAGCCACAGAGATGGAAGAGATCAATCAAAGAAAAGGTAGAAACGGGGTCTATGGACAATGACTTGGGAAATGTGTACATTTAGGAAAATGGAAGAAGATGAGGAAAGAGAAATAAAAAGTTCTTAGAGAAGAACCATAAGAATGAAGCACCAGATAACCCAAGGGAACAGGAGAGTGCCAAGAATTATTAGAAGCTTATGCCTTTATATAGTTTAAAATATGCTTTATTATAATCCTTTGCTTTTGCATCATTTCTGAAATGTGCTACATACTTTACCACCTTCTTAAGTATTATAATAAACATAAATTGACCTTTTAAAAAATAATTTCAGTTTATAATGTACAGTGCTGTATAGTGCTATAAAATAGTAATAAGCTAAGGATCTACTGAGGTGTGTAGGACCTCAACTAACTTTAGACTAATACTGAATTATTGTATCTGCTTTTTGTTTTAGGCTATTTGATATCTGGTTGTCAAAGTATCTGTCTCTAGTATGCTCTCATTTCCTTTACTCTGCTAATTTTAACATTCAATAGGCTATGAAGTCAATTTAGTCAAGGTATTGAAACATCATATAAGAGACATTCACTTAGAGATTTCACACTCTTATGAATAAAGGTATATTAGCTTTAGTTAGTTCATGGACTTTGCGACAAACTTTAGCTGCTCTGAGGCCTTCCTTTCTTCTTTCTGGTTCTCAACTGCGTTACTGAATATTGAGAATGCTAGATAAATTAGGTGTTGCTATATATTAAAACCAAATCTTTATGAGAAAGTGAGGAAATAAAAGGTTGCCTAATGAAAATATGCATTTTTATCCTTAAGAGAAAGATCAAACTAACATGAAATGTTTTAACTGAATACACCAAAGGAAGGAAGTTAACAGTTAGTATTCCAACCACATTCTATCTAGGCCCCACAATTACTAAAACATATTATAGGTCCAATGTGAAGAAAGAATGATAAGGTGTAAGCTATAATTATGTTTCCTTCTATTTGTGAATTCAATTCTTATCCAGAATTTGCCCCAATGCAATATTCTACCTTAAACATATAGTTATTTCCCTAATGGCAATGGCAAACCTGAAAGTTACTGACAATGGAAACCCTCTTTCCTACACAGCGTTTTTACTTAATCTATTATTGTGCTTTGAAGAAAAGGTGAAGTTTTGCTTGGGTTTTTAAAATTATTCTCTCCCTTAACATGTTTTTTGAGACCCTGATTCATTTATAAGATACTTATAAGTCACTGAAAGCCATTTTTTCTACCAAAAAAAGACACTAAAATGTAATTCCCCTTGAGAAAGAGCTCATGCATGATTCATTCACTGAGAGAGAAACTACAAGTTCAATCATAAGCCCTTCTGTGATTCCTTTGGTATACATTCTCATTTAATGAAAATTATAATTAGCTAGTAGGCATCATAATTACTTAATCATAACCACATACTAAGCACTGTAGTCTTCTTCAGGGTAACTCTATGAACCAGACTATAGCCATGTTTATAGCCACTAATAAATTTTTTTAATAACTTGCACATAGTGAAAAAAATGCTGTATCTGGAATCAACCAGCCCTAGGTTGGAAACCTATCTCTGCCATACCCTTGCTGTGATTGTGGACAAGCTACCTATCTGCCATCTCAATTTCCTTATATTTAAGTTGTAATGATACATATAATGCCTACCTCATGAAGTTGTGAAGATCAGATGAGATTTCTATAAAAGGTATTTTCAAACCCTTAAAAACTACGTAAATATTTGCTATAATTATTATTATATTGTGAACTATAAGCCTGCCTTTAGCCATCTTGTTTTGAAAACTAAACAAGAAATGACTTCTGTTCAGGATGTTATTTACATCCTATCCTCAGCTCCTACTAAAACATTCAAAGGATTTTTTGAGTTGAATACATGTAGAAGAAATTTCTAATTGTTTTCATTCATTTGTATCCAAATAGAATGCATAGTAGCAATGTATTTTTTTAAAAACAGCATCTTGGTATGTGTACATATGTATGTTTGTTCTGGTTATTTTTTTCTAGAGTTTTTGGTGCTAAACTGGTAAACACAAGTGCCATAAACACTGATGATGATGGTTAGATAGAGTTGATGCTGCAGCATCTGCTCCCCCCTCAAGCCACATGGTGGTAAAAGAGCAGCAGATACAGAGGCAGAATGCTTGGATTTGGTTCCTAAGAGGGACTACTTATCTACTTATGAAACCTAAAGGAAATTACATCATTTTCCTGGGTCCTCAATTTCTGGGTCTATAACATGAGCAGGCTGTTCTGAATCAGATATGATGTGTCATAGTATACAGAGTGCTGAACTATGTGTTAGGAAGACCTGAGTTCCAATCTTGCATGTTATCTGACTTTTCTGAGCTTCAGTTTCTTCACCAATAAAATAAATATATTACTGATGATAGCTAACACACAGGGTTTTTATAAGGCTCAAATACAATAAAACACATGAAACAGGTTACAAACTTTTAAACCTTGTGTAAATGTCAATCATCATCATTATTCAACCCTAACATTCTGTGATTCTAATTTGGGATCCATTTTTTAAAAGTATTAAGTCCCTTTTTGGGTAGGGTTCAGTGCTAGAGGCTAGAAATCCTTGATCAGTACCACTTCACAACTATGAGATTGGCCAATATGACAGTAAAGGAAAGTAATAAATGTTGGAGAGAATGTGGCAAAATTAGGACATTGATGGTGGAGTAATGAACTGATCTAAACATTCTGGAGGGCAATTTGGAACTATGCCCAAAGAGATATAAAACAATGCATACCCTTTGAACCAGTAATACCACTACTGAGTCTGTATCCCAAAGAAAAAAAAAGGGGAGGTGTAGACATCCTCAATCCTTGCCCTCTAGTGTCTTGTGAACTAACAGTAATTCATGGACAAAATCCAAGAAAGAGCTTTACAAATTAGGTATCATTCTCTTAATCTTTTATAGTAATTTGGGAGAATTAAGAAACTTCCACAAAAGTGAGACCAACCAGTAATGCTAAAAGCAACAGGCCTTCATTTGTCATACATTTAAACACACAAAGGGAAGCATAAGACTTGAAAGATCTAGGAAATGTAAGTTTGTTGGAAAAAGAGACAAAAAGGAAAGAATACAACTGAATTACTAAGCTTTGTTCAAGATAATGTATAACCATGATAGGAGTTGGAAGAGGGTTAAAAAAAAAGTCTTAAGGAGTAGATGGTCCTCAGCAATGATGCCTCTACTTTTCCAGCTTTCCAGTCACTCCACTTAATCATCATGGGAGACAGCTGGGGTCTTATCTGTTTTACACTAGAACAGCTTGATGATCCCAGAAGATGACCTCTCCAAGATTAGGACAACAAGTTGATACCACACCAGGGCAGCTCAGTGTATTAGTATACCTACTGGGGAAGCCTCAGAGCAGTTAAAGGACATGTTTTTTATAGGGGAAGATGGGGGAGGTCTCACTCAGGTATATGTGATTGGTTTCTCATCTGTGTTATCACAGGTAGGGAGATTTTATTAAGGTCCCTTTTCTAGAAACCAGTGGCAAAAGTTGTCAAAATTTAAGATTCCAGCTAGGTTAGTTTGCTACCCCACCATCCAGCTCCCCCACCAACTACCTCCAAGAGAAAGGGTTTCTGTTTTTGTTTTTTTGTTTTGCAACAACCATATGAAAATTGGACTTGGAAAAAAACTGAATATCTATCTTTAGGTTGTTTGGGTAGTCCAGAACCACAAAATTTTCATGTCTCTCATCAAAATCAGCACTGGCAGAGGGCAAGCTAAGTAGCTCACTGGATAGAGAGCCAAGCCTGGAGTCAGAAGGTCTTGGGTTCAAATTTGACCTTGGACATTTCCCAGCTGTATGATCTGGACAAGTCACTTAACCCCATTGCCTAGTCCTTACCACTTTTCTGCCTTGGAACCAATATATAGTACTAATTCTAAGACAGAAGGTAAGTTTAAAAAAAAAAATCAGCACTGGCTTGCTACATATTTACCAGTGCCACACTGTCTCCTTTCTACTTTCCATATTAGTAGGAATTAAAACAACAGGACCTTTTCTAATCGAAACAAGAATTTTCAACCACAGATACAAATTCATATTACAATCCAACAAAACAACTGCTAGAAGCAATAGTTACTAAACTTCTTTTAGATAAGGGCTTGTTTTCTTAGGATCTTCTTTGGGTATAATAGTAGCCTTTACCCACAGTTTGCTTTTTTCAAAAGCTAGATGTTAATTTGCATGCCTAACTAGAGACCACAATCAACTTTTTATAAATTTTACTAAAGAGGGCTAAAGCAAAGGACTGAAAATTGTTAGTAATGCCTAAACTCCATTTTAGCAAGAGTTTCTAATTCTTCCATCATCAAATCTTTTAACCTAACTCTCACCAAATAGCAAAGGTAGACTAAACAGAATAAAGTGTGAGTTTTAGGAATATTTTCCAATTCTCTCCCCTCCAACTATGGTATAGGAGGTGCTATCAAGCAATAAAAAGGCAGTCAGCTCAAGGATGACTGAGTAGTTTAAGAGGCAGGAATTATCTCCAAATTAAGACAATTAACTCCCCACCAAGACTCAGTTATCCTTAAATGTTCTAGTTCAAAATGCTCTCTGCAAAGATAAAAAGTTAACTCTTCCTCTTTGAGAAATGGGAACTACTTTACCTTTCCAATAATTTTTCTATGTAAATATTGCTTATAAGCAATTGGTAACTAGCATCTACAAAGAAGAGCAAAATATGTTTTGTGAATTCGGCCTCAATGCTAAATAAACAAATGCTGTATGGAACAAAAAAAAAAAAAAGATAACTCATGTCACAGAATGGTTTCTTTCAAAACTTTATTCAAACTCTTTAGAGATCTGTTTCCTTCAAACTCTGCCTTATAAAAAAAATTTAATAGGTGGAATAATTCAGAGAAAACACACCAAGTTTTTAGAACAGTTTCTGCAAATCACTTTGCCAAAATATGTAGCTATTTCACTAGGATTGAGGCAACATTTCCAGGTAGGGGGTTTTAGTGCATTAAATAGCTTTGTGATATGGCAAATTCCTTCAACTTCTTTGTAACCTTTTTTTGGGGATGGGGTGGGGGAGGGGAATGGGGAAATGGATAAGGAGGAAATCATTATTATCTTGACTTTTGCAAAGTGTTTTAAGATCCTAAATGATACCAGAGGACCACACATAGTACTATCATAAATTTATTAAATGTTTAACTAACAGATGCCAATGTATTTAAGATTAACAATACATGCATGTAACTTTGATTAACAGACAAAAATGAAGGGCTTTAAAGCTGTCACTAGGGAGTTAAGAATTAAAATACCGAGGAAACAAATTAAAAGCCCAGGAAGGAAAAAAAAACTGCCTGGAGAATTTCCAAAGGCTCAGTAGTAGATAAATACCAAGGAGTCAAAGAGTGATGAATACTACAGGTAGTTTGGAAAGGAAACTACCCAACTAGGGTAGCAAAGAAAACAACAGTCAGAGTCCAATAAGTTCCAGAAACCTGCAATTTTAATCAAGTCTTACAAAGTAATCCTATGAGTTTAGCTGCACAAAGTACAGTTAGAAAGTTTTTTTCTCTTTCGTTATTAAACATAAAAGTGTGCTAGAGTAGAAAGACCACTGGAGTCAGAATCTGGGTTCAAATCCTACCCATGTCACTTTCTACTTCTGTGACCTTTGGCCAATCAATTAACTTATCTGGCTTTTCGGTTTTCTTACCTGCACAACAAAGGGGTCTTTAAGGTCTCTTACAATTCTAAATTTATTATCCTGTGAAACATGAAGATAGTTCTGCAAATAACTCCTGACAAATTAAGTACCCATGTGTAAAGCAAAGTCTTGTAAGGCTTTATCCATCTGCCTTCATGGAGCTTCTAGTCTAATAAACATACAAGTACACAAATAACCCTGATACACCATAGTACATTATTCATTCATGAAAGAGGTTAAAAACAAAATGTTATCTGAAATCCCAAGGTGAAAAATTCTCACCAAGTCAGATCAGGCTTTGTGGAAGAATTAGCATTTGAACTGGATGTTAAAGGAATAACTGGTCAAGAAAGTTAAAACAAATTTTTTTTTTTAATTTAAAAGATAGGTAGGAAATTCAACAAGACATGTAGTTGGTTCCTAGACCAGGAATCAGGTGATTCCTACACCTACACCAGGACAGGATAAGGTTCTAGGTCTGGAGTCAGGAAAACTCATCTTCCCGAGTTCAAAGTGACCCTGGGCAAATCACTTCACCCTGTTTGCCTCAGTTTTCTCATCTGTAAAATAACAAACTATTCCAGTGTCTTTGCCAAGAAAACCTCAAGTAGGAGGCAGCTAGGTAGCTCAGTGGATTGAGAATCAGGCCCAGAGACGGGAAGTCCTAGGTTCAAATCTGGCCTCAGAAACTTCCTAGCTATGTGACCCTGGGCAAGTCACTTAACCCCCACTGCCCACCCTTACCACTCTTCCACCTAGGAGCCAATACACAGTATTGATTCCAAGATGGAAGGTAAGGGTTTTTAAAAAACAAAACAAAACAAAAAAAAAACTCCAAGTGGAATCAGAAAGAGTTGGACACAACTGAAAAACAATTAAACAACAAAAGGAAAATTCAACAGCTAAAAAGGAGAGAGCACATACCTACCAATGGGATTTGCATGAAGAAAAGGGAAACCACAAATTAATTCAAGGAACAGACAACGTTCCAAGTTGACTCTAGGATGGTACTAATTTGTGCAAGATTTGTATGGGGTTTTGAATGCCAACTCAAGTTTCATTTTTACTTGCTAAGCGATAAGAAGCCCAGGAAGAACTGATCAAAGGAATAAGTAGGCTAGTATCAGACCTATGCATTAAGAATAGCCTAGAAAAAGCATGATGAATGGAAGACCTCCATTTTCCAAAACTCATTCTTATCCTACATAACTTTTGGGGGGAGGAAGAAAGAAAGAAACAGGGTAGAAGGGAAGAAGAAAGCCATACGTTTGTGTCCGACCCTATTTAATTGTTCATAAAGTGCTTATTAAGGTGTCTGACCCTATTTAATTGTTCATAAAGTGCTTATTAATATTCTTCCTTTGGCATCTACACAACTACAATAGGTTTTTACTTATTTGTTTCTCCTACTTCTTTGTTCCATTTCCTTTGTCCTGCCAAAAATGTCCTTAAAAGACAAAATGCAAATAATAATAATAATAATAACAGGACATAGAAAATGGAAGAAAAAATTGAATACAACTAAGCAGGATTAAGGAAGTACTGATTTGGGGCAGCTAGGAGATGCCACAGTGCACAGAGTACTAGGCCTGGAATCAGAAAGATATGCATTCAAGTTCAACTTCAGAAACTTAACTAGCTGCATGACTCTAGTCAAGTCACTTAAGCTTTGTCTACCTCAGTTTCCTCAGTTGTAAAATAGAGATAATAATAGCATCTACTCAGGGTTGCTATAAGGATCAAATGAGGTGATGCAGTCAATCCTCAACTTTAGGGGTAGTGTTCCCAGAAAACAGCATGAAAGTAAAAAATCAAATTGAACCGAAGGGAAATAGGGGTTTAGATTGCTGAGACCACCATGGACAACTTTTGCTAGAAATTGCTGAAAATATTCTTCTGCATATAATTATTTATAACAAAATATTAATTCTGATAATATGCACTTTTCCGAACACAGTAACCACCCATAAAATACAGGAGAGAAGAGAAGCAAAGCAGGGAGGGGTGCAGGGTCAGAAGAACCCACAAGGTCAAAAAAGGGGAAGGCAAATTGTCATCTATAATCTCCCTTTCAGTTCAGTGGTTGAACTTTTACCCAAAGAATAGCACATGCCTTGGGGTGAGTCTCTGTCCAAGTGTGTAATGCCTATGGCAGGGGAGGTTCAGCCCTGTTAGTCCCAGCAGAACTCTCTTAACTGATCAGATTTGGTGGGGGCTAGCTGCTCCACACTGCACCAAACTGGACGCTGGGGAGCTGGGCATGGGCAATGGAAGGCAGGATGCTCAGACTGCCCAGAAGTGCCTTCAAAAGGTGCAAATAATGAATATTCATGAAAATGAAAATGAGGTTACTACTAAAATCACACGAATGTTTGAAGTCAGTAAGATTATACATTCGAATGTTGAGGATTGACTGTAATTGTAAAGTGCTTAGCACTGTGCCTGGCATATAGAAGATGTTATGTAAATGTTAGCTATGATTATTTTGAAACCAGTGAAAGACAAAGCATCTTATTGTTTTTTCTATCTAAAGCCCATCTTTAGAAAAAAAAAACTCTATTTCAAATTCTAATTTACTCATTATTACCTACTAAATAATATTTCAGGAAACAAAATCCACAGGCAGCTAAGTAATTAAAAGACAGATGGTAGTGGATAGTAAGTATTTGGTACTTAAGTAGAAAGATCTGTGTTCAAAAATTACATTGACCAGCTGAGTGACTACCATCAAATAATTTAATCTAAGTCTGTTTCCTCATCAGTAAAAAAAAAACTAACAAAATTTAAGTAAATTGCTTTGAAAACTGTAAGGCACTACGTAAGCGTCAATATTACATAAAGACAAGGAAGTAACTCTTTTTAAAATTCTAATTAATTTAAAATAGAGAAAAAAAAACAAAAAATGGGTCATAGGATTATAGAGCTAGAGGTGGTATTCAAATATGTAAGAAAACATCACAATTTAAGAAGCACTACCCAATCGCATCCAATGGTTTCATATAACAACATTTTAATCTTTAAACCTATAATTAACATAATACCAGGTAACATATTATTTTAAAAGTACCCTGTATCTGTTCTTTGCTATAATGATGGCAATATATTGGAATTTTTAAAAATGGTGATAGTCTGCCATTATGTAATATGTTTTACTTAAGTCTTACAATTTATTACTACTTTACTAAGCAGAACTATTAATAACTAAACATCAATTTTACGCTAGACAATGTTGTATAAGTGATATACAACAAAATCAATATAGTAACTATTAATATACATATTCTCTTTTATAAAGGGATTTAATTTAGTCAGCTCAAATTCCTAACAACTCTAATCCACTTCCCTATATGGGGCAGAGAACAGAAACAAACACAGCTCCATCTGCCAATTAAAAATAAGGAAGAAACTGTTAATGGGCATCTGTTGCATTGTTTCAGGCTAATGAGCAAAGACAAAGAAGAAATGGCTCTTCTAATGCAAACCCAAGTGATTTCGTCCTTGTTTTTGATTTGGTATACTTCGATACTTTGGTTTATTATAGGAAACCAAAACCAAAAATGTCTCTGCCCTCAAGGAGCTCATAATTTAATGAGAGAGATAACATGCAAACAACTTTGTTCAAATAAGATATATAGATGTATATGCACATATGATTGAACTATATGTATGGACGGAAAGAAAAAAATTCAAAAGACAGGTACATTTTTTTCTCATCTCATCACTAGGGACAAGATTATTCGTTATAATCATAAAACAATTCAATTTTGTTCTATCATTTTTATCTACATTGTTACAGTCACAGTGTATATTGTTTTCCTGGTTCTGCTTACTTTACTATACATAAAATCATACCAGTCTTACCAAGTTCCTTTGAATTCCTCATGTTTGACATTTCTTAAGGTACATATGCCACAATTTGTTTGGCCATTCCCCAACTGGTGGGCACAAAATAACCTAATGTTACTGGTTTTGTTATACTCAGCTTTTATAAATGTGCTGAAACTGATCTTTTTGTTACAGGGAAAGTAAAAACTAATTTTCATAGGTTCACAGATTTAGACCTGAGAATTTCAGAGGTAATTTAGTCCAACTCCTTTATTTTATAGTTGAAAAAACTAAGGCTTAGACAGGTTAAGTGATTTGCTCAAGGTATTAAGCAATACAGCTGGGATTAGAACTCAGGTCCTCAGACTCCAAATCTAGTGCTTTCCACTGCCTGAAATGTCCTTCATTTTAATAATTTTAATGCACTTTGATCTCCTAACTTGAAATTATTGAGCACAAGAAATACACAAAAAGAGTGAGCAAAATACAAGTACATGCAGGGCTAATTCTGTTAAACTCTATAGTAATTTGTTATGTTAACATTATCTAAAAACCAACTTTCCAAATGGAAAAAATAGCAGCTTGACCTACAGTGATATTTTCCTTATCCTATGAAGAGAGGTTCTGAAAGACCATGAGTACCCAGATAAAAGTTCTAGACTTTTTGTGTCAGGAGACCTAGGTTTTTCAAGTGGAAAAATCTATCATATCATGATTCTAAATAAAGGTAGATTTCAAATACTTAGTAAATATGTCACAAATAAATAGCATGGGATGAGAAGATCAACAAAGGGAAACTAAATGATCTGTATTGTCTTCAAAACTATACTGTAGAGTACAAAACCTTAGGTATCATTTTTCTTTTTACTTCTTTTTTTACTCTCCCATATGATTATGGGCACACAAACAGCATTTAATAAGTGCTGATTGGTTGATGAATATACTAAAAAATTTAAATCACTCCCTGGTGTAAAGAAAAGTATGGTAGGAGTGATCAAACACAAAAATAACACAAAAGTTCTCAAGTAATTAAAAAAATAGAAACAAGATAATTTTGGGGGGAATTACTTGCTACCTTTGAGGTAAGAAGGTGAGGAAAGACATCATGTAAAAGATGACACCTGAGCTAAGGAAGGTAGGGATTCAGAGAGGCAGAAGAGAGCCAGAAATGTATTTCAAGTATGGAGGCAGCCTGTGCTAAATCAGGAATAGGATGGTGGAATCATCTGTGAGGAACTATAAAATCGGTTTGGCTGGTCCAATAGTATATGTCAAGGACAGTAATATGTATGATGAATAGTAGCATGGGGCCTATATGTGATGGGCTTTAAAATGCCACAGACAAGTTTATTTTGAATATCACAAAAGTCTGAGGGGGCAACTGGATGGCTCAGTGGATTGAGAGTGAGGCCTAGAGACGGGAGGTCCTAGATTCAAATCTGGCCTCAGACACTTCCTAGCTGTGTGACCCTGGGCAAGTCACTTAACCCCCATTGCCTAGCCCTGTAACAAATAAAATTAATATAGAAGGATATATATAAAAGATATTAGGGTTTAAAAAAAAAGTCTGAGAGGAGGATATGATTCTTCCAAGGAATGACTATAGTTTGTTTCTTACTCAATTTAATCAGGAAACCTGGGGCTCAGACAGAAAACCTCCACTAATTGCATATAAGTTTTTAGGAAATAGTAATAACTCAGGAGTTAGGAGGTAGGCTCCCTTAGACAATTCTAACATAAAGTTTTGGCACAACCTAAGTGACAGTAATGTTGCTACAAAGTCCATCAATTCCAGTCTTAAACTTGTGGTTAAGGAAGACTTGGTGTGGCACATTATACTTAAAAAGTGTTAGTCTTATCCACTCCCCATACACCTGTGTTCATAAGGTTTCATGATATCTAAATTCTTTTGCTGTTCAGAAGAATGTTCTATGTTACTTTCTGCCAGATTGCCCCTTCTTACCTATAAATTCCAAGGACAACATGAGACCCAAGATCCAATGAGAGCAGACTTAATTCCTGCTTCCCACCCTTACCTGTTACATGTAACTGCTATGAATGACTTAATAAATGCTATTTGACACAAAAGTTGTATTATAATCATTTAAAATAAGATTTTTAGAAAAAAATTAAAATTCTTCACAATGAAAAGTATTTTGTGAAAATATTACTTTAAAGAGAAATAAATAAAAAGCAACTCACATAATTCTTATAATAAATATATGAAACCATGATGAAAATTAAAACAAATATAGTCTGAGAAGTTTATCTGAAACAGTACTGAGGATTTCCATTCTCTTCAACCCTAAAGGAGATGAGAAAACATGCTACTCAGCTTATCTGTAAATTCCAAATTGTACCCATAGGCAAGAGCATATGCTCAACAAAGAAAAAAAGAACCATTTTGCAGTTTTGAAATTAGTAACAGTTTCAGACATTAACTCTTTTTAGTTTACATATCAGTTCCTACAAAACTTCTTATAAAAACACATAAAGGATGGCATTTAGAACCTGCTTCTTCAGGAAAGAAAAAGTCCCACTGAAGACTGTACTATTGTCTGTTAACACATATGCCAAGAACCAATAGTCCAAATTTCCCTAAACTTTAACACCTCATGAGTTAAAATGGTCAAGTTTGTATGAAAATTAGGAGGCAAATGAACTCGTTTTTAAAATAATATTTGGATTATAAAGTATGACAAAATAGTTATTTTTAAACACACATGCAGAGATAAAAACCAAAAAGGTGAATGACTCAAATTATATACTCTCCCCAAATTATATACTCACCAATATCTTAGTGGTTCTAATCCAGCAACTCATAATGAAAGAAGTTATAAGTACTCTATTCATATATGCGAGAATGGCATACTAATAAGGCTTTGAAGCTCAGTGGTTAATTTGCTAGTTTCTTAGTATCTTATTCACATAATATGTTTTTAATAAGAAAAATGGTAGCAACATCAACTCTATACCCAGCATAAAACTAGCTTTGATTTCAATATCAAATTTGTAGTAAGGTCATTACATATCCTATTACCTGAAAACATAATGGCTACTAGAAACAAAGTTACAAGGTCAGTTCCTAGCAAAACCAAAAAAAAACCCAAATTTGTCAAATCAATTAGAAGTCACCATCTGAGGTAAATAGCATGTTGTAATACATTTAACAAGTAATTAGGAAAACCACAGAAAGATATTCAGCAGAGCTGAGGAGGAAAGAGCATGAGATAACATTTTTTGGCTATGAAGTTAAAGAACATTTAAATTTTTAAAAGCAAACAAAAATAAAAACTTGAAGGTGTAGTTTCAGAAAAAGAAAAGTAATAAATTCCTTCAGTTACAACAATTTAATTCTTAGTACCAATTAAAAATTAGATTATTTCACAGTCATTCAGTTTTATTTCTGTCTCTTACATCTGATCCACAAAAAGTAAAAGCACAGGAAAACAGAAGCTATTATGGAAAGACTCTAGCACCCCTACTCTTTTTTTATTTCTTCTCCAAGTATCTCATTTTCTCCCCCAATTTCTTCTTTACTGGAACCCCTTTCTCCTTTTTGCTTTTACTTTGTATTTTTCCTATTAGTCAGTTCTTTATCCTCATTTCTTTCCTTCACCATACATTCTCTAACTCTATTCCCACTCTAATGTTATCTGATCCAAAGAGCCCTCTCTATAGGACTCCCAGTCTCATTCCCCCTTTTTTAAATCCCATTCCCCTATTCTAATCACTTTCATATTCTCCATTTCCCCATAGTTATCTAGATTCAGACTCCTCTGGTCTCTAAAATGCCCCTCAATATCCCACTCTTCCATTTCTTTCTTGTTCCTATCCCATTACTGCTTTCTCCTCTTTTCTATTTCCCTCTTAGCTCTCTCAACTACCTCCCTCACATCCTATCTCCTTCAGTATCCTATTTCTGCTCTATATAGTTAGTTCTTCCCTTGTCCTCTATTCCCCTCCCCCTTTCCTCATGCCCCCTGATTCCATCTTTTCCTGTGGTATCTTCTCTCCCTAATCTCTTACTTCTCTTCCCCTCTCCTTTCCTGACTCATAAAGTTCCCCTTTCCCCTACTGTTCTCCTCTCTTAACCATGTTTCTTCTATTCTTTCCATGTAAAGTCTCCAAGGTCTTCCCCTCTCATATTTCTGGGTTTCCTTTTCCCCTCTCTTCTCTACCCTCCTCATCCTTCTCTCTAGTCCTTTCTCTGTTTTCCTCCTGTTCTCTCATGTCCCCCCTCTCCTGATTTCCTCTTATTGCCCCCATTCTCCTA
>NC_058131.1:575945253-575999740 GCF_016433145.1 Gracilinanus agilis
CTTCTCCCGATCCCCCAATCCTCCAATCCCTATCCCTTTGTCTCATTTTCCTTACTGCTTCTTTCACAAAGCATTAAACGGATTTGGCCTTATTTACTCTTCTAGACTGTGCTGCTATTCTTTTAGTCACATGACTAGATCGTTGCCCAATAGTTCTTTTTAAGTAGATATCATATATTTTGGCATTTCTTTAAACTTAGTTGAATATTATGGCATTTGCAGCGTTTCATGATTGCTTCCAACCAGAACATAGTCCTCTTGTCAGTGTCAAATTTAAGTTGAGAGTCCAAGAAATCTTAGATAATTATAATATCTCCTATTTATATTGAGTTTGATCTGCTCAATAAATGAAAAAGTTACTTTCATTATTCTCCTTTTACTTATAAGGAAACAAAGGCTGAGAAAAGGTAAATGACTTGCCCAAGATCACACAGCTAATAAATAAAATGTTTAAAATAAGATTTTAATCCAATTATTTCTGACTCTAAGTCCAGTAGTCTAGTGACCTGTTTGACTTTGGATAAGGCATGTCACCTGTGTGTGTGTCTCAGTTTCTTCATCTGTAAAACTATGAAGTTAGACAAGATAATCCCTAATGTCCTTATAAATTCCTACATGGGACAGGTATCATGTATTATTTTTTCACACATACATACACCCATGACAGTAATCATAGAATCATAGATTTAGAGCTGGCAAGGAACTTAAAAGTTATCTTATCCAATCTCCTTATTTTGTAGGTAGAGGGCAGAGGTTAAATGACCTCATTTTGACTAATGATCACTTTTTTCAAAACTCCTACTGCCTTACTTCCCTGCTTATATTCTGTTTCTCCCATTTTGGCCTCCTTCGTGTTCTCCATGTCCCATTTATCTAGATTAAGGGTCCTCTTGAACCTCCAATTCCTCCCTGGTCACAAAAGTAGAAAGTTACAGAGCCAGGATGCAGAAATCCTCTGAACTCCAAATCCAGAGCTCTCTTCATTGCACCATGATACCAATAAATACTTTTGGAATTGAATTTAATCTGGAGGTCTGCCATAAAGACTGAAGAACTTTATCATTTGCAGGGTAAGGTTGAGTGATAAAAAAAAGTGCCATTGTTATTCCCTTGATCACATGATAAAATGCATTAAAAAGAAGAGTAGCCTGGAAAGCTTGTCTTATATCAGCCCAGAGTCTGGTCACATACATCTCTCTGTCAAGCCCTTTCACACAAAGTTCCCTTGGGGGGGGCTTATGTTTGAATTCTTTGAGATTCCAAAATCGATTAGAGTCTGATCTTTAATTGACACATTTGCTACATTTATATAGAAGTTCAAGAAGATGGATATTGATGACATGCCAAGAAGGAATGAGCTGGCTCTGGCCATCATCCAGCAGCAGCGCACAAAAACATCATGCTAGGAAGTACCAACATTAGATATGACAGAAAAGAAAAATCCAAGAAATGAAAACAAATTCAGAATCATTTAAAAAAAAAAACCCACTAGATAGCAGAATTCCCCCAAGGAAACTTAGGGGATTTAAATTTTCTGATCCCTCTCCTTTTTATTTATTTTTTATCCCTTAACTCATTTCATAACACATGAATGTTTTTTTTTTAATATAATATAGAAAGAGGAAGCTGCTGACCTTTAAGCTATCAGTCCTGTAAAGATGAAGTTTACTCTATGCTACCGACTGCTTTGCTAAAGTCTTGATTATAACATATATTTGCAAGGATATTGGCTGAATTTGGGAAATTCAACTTATGGCTATGAGCCATACTTTTTGCTCACAGGTAAGTCCCAAAATGGGATTGAACTTGTGATTTTGACCTCATTAGGATACATCCTAAGCAAGTGAACTAAATTAGACACTAGAGTTAGTAGCAGCCTCTGGGCACTATATGAATCAATATATGTTAGTTGATGATGCAAATACAGATTTCCCTTCCATATAATTTAAGGATTCCCTTTGAGTCACAGAGCCTACTGTCACAAGGTTAAAAATAAATGACTAGCGGCAGCTGGGTAGCTCAAAGGATTGAGAGTCAGGCCTAGAGACGGGAAGTCCTAGGTTCAAATCCAGCCTCAGACACTTCCCAGCTGTGTGACCCTGGGCAAGTCACTTGACCCCATTGCCCACCCTTACCACTCTTCCATCTAGGAGCCAATACACAGAAGTTAAGGGTTAAAAAAAAATTTTTTTTTAATGACTACTCTATATTTTCTGTGAAAATCTCAATATGAGAAGAGGGCAGGTTTTTTTTGTTTTTTTTAATCAGAAAAAAATTAATAATCAAGCTTTTTTTCTGCCTTTTTCTTTCTCCATACCACTGAAAAAGAAAAAAAGAAAAAGAAAACTCTTATAAACAAATAAGCATAGATAAGCAAAATGAAATTCCATATTGGCCAAATCCAAAAACGTGTCCCAAGAAATCTTTTTGGAGAAGTCTGCTGCTTCAGTTAGATAATAATCCTATTTCCCAAAACTCCACTGAAGTTAATTCCATACATGTTTTAACTATTAAACTATTGTTTCCTTTTGTCTTACTTAGAGACTTTCTTGCTGGAATTTAAATCAGTTTTGGGTCTACTAATCAATAACAAACACTTTCTGAGTGTTTCCTAACTTCCTAGATGGAGAGTAGATGGTTTTAAAGAACATGCTTTCTTTCCCTCAAATGATACTTGAACCTCCAATTCCTCCCTGGTCACAAAAGTAGAAAGTTACAGAGCCAGGATGCAGAAATCCTCTGAACTCCAAATCCAGAGCTCTCTTCATTGCACCATGATACCAATAAATACTTTTGGAATTGAATTTAATCTGGAGGTCTGCCATAAAGACTGAAGAACTTTATCATTTGCAGGGTAAGGTTGAGTGATAAAAAAAAGTGCCATTGTTATTCCCTTGATCACATGATAAAATGCATTAAAAAGAAGAGTAGCCTGGAAAGCTTGTCTTATATCAGCCCAGAGTCTGGTCACATACATCTCTCTGTCAAGCCCTTTCACACAAAGTTCCCTTGGGGGGGGCTTATGTTTGAATTCTTTGAGATTCCAAAATCGATTAGAGTCTGATCTTTAATTGACACATTTGCTACATTTATATAGAAGTTCAAGAAGATGGATATTGATGACATGCCAAGAAGGAATGAGCTGGCTCTGGCCATCATCCAGCAGCAGCGCACAAAAACATCATGCTAGGAAGTACCAACATTAGATATGACAGAAAAGAAAAATCCAAGAAATGAAAACAAATTCAGAATCATTTAAAAAAAAAAACCCACTAGATAGCAGAATTCCCCCAAGGAAACTTAGGGGATTTAAATTTTCTGATCCCTCTCCTTTTTATTTATTTTTTATCCCTTAACTCATTTCATAACACATGAATGTTTTTTTTTTTAATATAATATAGAAAGAGGAAGCTGCTGACCTTTAAGCTATCAGTCCTGTAAAGATGAAGTTTACTCTATGCTACCGACTGCTTTGCTAAAGTCTTGATTATAACATATATTTGCAAGGATATTGGCTGAATTTGGGAAATTCAACTTATGGCTATGAGCCATACTTTTTGCTCACAGGTAAGTCCCAAAATGGGATTGAACTTGTGACTTTGACCTCATTAGGATACATCCTAAGCAAGTGAACTAAATTAGACACTAGAGTTAGTAGCAGCCTCTGGGCACTATATGAATCAATATATGTTAGTTGATGATGCAAATACAGATTTCCCTTCCATATAATTTAAGGATTCCCTTTGAGTCACAGAGCCTACTGTCACAAGGTTAAAAATAAATGACTAGCGGCAGCTGGGTAGCTCAAAGGATTGAGAGTCAGGCCTAGAGACGGGAAGTCCTAGGTTCAAATCCAGCCTCAGACACTTCCCAGCTGTGTGACCCTGGGCAAGTCACTTGACCCCATTGCCCACCCTTACCACTCTTCCATCTAGGAGCCAATACACAGAAGTTAAGGGTTAAAAAAAAATTTTTTTTTAATGACTACTCTATATTTTCTGTGAAAATCTCAATATGAGAAGAGGGCAGGTTTTTTTTGTTTTTTTTAATCAGAAAAAAATTAATAATCAAGCTTTTTTTCTGCCTTTTTCTTTCTCCATACCACTGAAAAAGAAAAAAAGAAAAAGAAAACTCTTATAAACAAATAAGCATAGATAAGCAAAATGAAATTCCATATTGGCCAAATCCAAAAACGTGTCCCAAGAAATCTTTTTGGAGAAGTCTGCTGCTTCAGTTAGATAATAATCCTATTTCCCAAAACTCCACTGAAGTTAATTCCATACATGTTTTAACTATTAAACTATTGTTTCCTTTTGTCTTACTTAGAGACTTTCTTGCTGGAATTTAAATCAGTTTTGGGTCTACTAATCAATAACAAACACTTTCTGAGTGTTTCCTAACTTCCTAGATGGAGAGTAGATGGTTTTAAAGAACATGCTTTCTTTCCCTCAAATGATACTTACTTATGCATCTAAATGTTGTGTCCCTCAGTAGAATGCAAGCCCCTTGAGGTTAGATGTTTCAAATTGGCTTTCTAATTCCAGTGTTTACCATCAGGGTATGCTACACATAGTAGGCTTTTATTAAATGTTTATTGAATTGAACTGAATTCCTCATTTAACATTTCTCAAACTAAAAGACAGTTATTAGGTCAACCATAGCTTCTTTCTTTATAGGACAAATCATAGCATCTTATTAAAATTTAATTTGTTGCTTTATCTAATTAAAATCCCTCTTAAAATATGCATAACAAAACTGGATGTTGGATGAGAGCCTAACAGCATAGTGAGAAGATAACTTTATAATTCATATATGTTCTATTCTAATAATACATTTGAATATAACACTAACTTTTAAAATGCCACAAAAATTTTACCTTTGTTTACTATATGTCCAAAGGACAATAATAATACCCTCAAAAAACCACTCTGTGTTCTCAATATTTTTCTATTCTGGTATCCACCTACTTCTTCCCATTCCTTCATATATGTGTTTGGGGTTGAGATGAGGAGAGAGATGATTCTAAGTAAATACAAGTACCCTTTCCACAATGAGGGGGTTAGGGGAATGGACCCCCTATCTGGAACCCCATGACCTAAAAAAACAATGTAAAATTTTTTGGTCTTCCCTTCATACTAGAGAAGAAGTCTGAATTTCTTCTTTTTCTTTTATGGGGTATTTACAGTACCTTCTTGTAAAATTTGGGTCAGAGGCTATATAGTTTCTAAACATTTTCTGTGTTTTTTGCCGGCCGTTGAATGTCATCTGCAGCTTTTGCAAAACTCCCCCTAAATTCCCATTTAATTTCTTATGCCAATCTGCAATATATTGAAGCCTCCATGGGGAAAGTCTCAATGTGGAAGGGATACCTAGAATTCTTTTTTATATCATTATAAGCTTCCTAATAGGTTTCCTTGCTCTTATCTTTCCTTTCTCCAGTCTATCTCCTCCACAGCTACCATAACAATCTTGCTAAAATACACCCCAGTTTTAGAATTGTCTGAGCTTCCCATTGCCTCTAGGATAAAATGCAAACTTCTCTGTTCAGTATTAAAGTCTGCACAATCTAGTTTAGATTTATTTCTCGTTACTTCCTTTCACATATTCTATGCTCTTGCTAACCTGATCTATTTGTCTTTTCCTATATATGGCATTCTATGTTCTTTTTCCCCTATTCAAATGAACACAATTCTCACTTCTTAGAATGCCTACCTTCTTTCAAGGCTCAGCTCAGGTGCTACCCTTCACATGTAGCCTTTTTTAATCCTCACAGCTGTTAGTGCTTTCCCTCTCCTGAAATTACCTTGTATTTTTTTGCATATATTATATATACATATATACATATATATATATATATATATATAATTTAGAGATAGATAGTATCTATCTATTATCTAGTAGATGCTGTGGGCAGTAAGCTCAGCCTGGAGTCAAGAAAACTTAAGTTCAAATGAGTTCTTAAGGCATTGTCTAGGCTGTGTGACCCTGGACAAGTCATTTATGTCTGCCTTAGATTCCTTAACTGTAAAATGGAGATATTAATAGCACCTACCACTCATGGCTGTTTTGAGAATCAAATGAGATAATAGTTATAAATCATCTGGCACATTATAGGTTATTTTTTTTATAACCCTTGCTTTCCATCTTAAAATCAATACTAAACATCAGTTGCAAGACAGAGAAGCAGTAAGAGCATGGTAATTGGGGTTAAGTGACTTGCCTAGGGCATCATCACTAAGAAATACTTGAAGCTGTATTTGAATCTAGGACCTCCTATTTCCAAAACCTTCCATCTCTCTATCCACTGAGCCACCTAGCTCCCCCCACATCATAAGTTTTTAATAAATGCTTGTTCCCTCCCTCCGTTTGTAAGTGTTAAAAATTAAAGGTTGTACTAAATGTAAAAAAATGTGGTCACCGAAAATATATTACTCAAATCAGAATGACTTTTTATGGTAGTTTATTTACAAAAGAAGAAAGAGTAAAAGTAAGGAAATGAGAGAGAGTAGATAATTACTCAGGCCCAGTCTGAAACAGGCAGGGCTTCAGAGGTCCCAGTAAAGAGGAGCCCAGAGGTAAATTAAACAAGGGTTCTAGCCACAAGGCTTCTTCCAAGATGAGGGGCCTCTCCAGAGGCTAGTACCTCCAGAAAAGCCAGGAAAAGGAGTCAGTCTTTTCACTCACCCATGTGGTAGTCCTAGAGGAAAATCCAAGAGCAGTCTGAGGTCCCAAGCCAGAGCTCCTTCAAGGTCAAGTTTGAAGGCAAAAGATCCCTCACAGGAAGTTTTTCTCACTTTTAAAGACCATTCCTTTTGTCACTTCCTGTGCCTTTCTTCCACTTTATGTGGACCAATTGTAGCTTTAGCTTTGCTTAGGACTGCCCAGGGGGCAGTCAGTGGGTTTTGATTTGTCACCTACTATATAGCACACATGGGTCACAGACCTCCCCATACTTAAGAATAAGTGGGGTGTATAGGCTTCTGGTGATTAAATCTAAAAGTGGATGAGGGGAGAATTAATCCCATCTTCACACCTTCCTCATTTAATGTACATTTTGTATCACCCTCACCTTGTCTCCAGAATAGAATCAAAGCTTCTTAAGAGACAGACTATGTAGGCATACCTCAAAAATATTGGGGATTTGATTCTAGACCACTACAATAAAACAAATATCACAATAAAGCAAGTTATACAACCTTTTTGGTTTCCTAGTAAATATAAAAATTATGTTTAACCTATACTGTAGGTTATTAGGTGTGTAATAGTATTATATCTGAAAAAATAATATATATGGAACAGCTAGATGGCTCAGTAGATAGAGAGCCAGGTCTAGCATTGGAGGTTGTGGGTTCAAATATGGTCTTGGACACTTCCTAGCTATGTGACCCTGGGCAAGTCATTTAACCCCAATTGCTTAGCCCTTATTGCTCTTCTGTCTTAGAACCATGCTTAGTATCTATTCTAAGACAGAAGGTAAGGGTTTTTAAGAAAAAGAGAAAACAATGTATATATGCTTTAATTTTAAAAATACGGGTTTTTTTTGCTAAAAAATGCTGTCAGGGAGGAGCCAAGATGGTGGCTTAGTAGCAGGAAAAACGTGGAGCCACTCAGAAATTTCTTCCAAAACAATCATTACAAAGTATCTCAAAAGGACAGAGGTCAAAACAGAACAAGCAAAGGGGCTCTTCCACTGGACGCAGCATGAAAGGTAGGCAGTGAGAGGAGATTCCCACACTATAAGTGGGCAAAACTGTAGGAGAGACTACCCCTCACCCCATTTACCAGTGAGAACCAGGGCTAGGGAAGTCTCCAGATTCTTGGGGGCTGGCTGAAAGCACTACAAACTCATCCCTGAGGGCTGTGCCAGACCTGGGCAGTGAGACTCCAGGAATAGCAGGGAGCTCCTTCCCACATAGCAGCAGCTAAGGAAGATAGCCTCAGGGCAAAATGCTCTGAAGCACACTACACAAAAAACACCACAGATCTACTTGCCCTCACTCAGGCCTCTGACAGGGAAGGGAAGATAGTCCCAAATCCCTGTGAGACAGAAACTAAGATAGCAATGACCACCAACATGCAGGAATCCCAATCCTCCAGCAGGAAAAGGAGTCAACAATAGCAAAAAAAGCTCTTGACCATGGAAAATTTCTATAGAGAAAAAGAGTAAAATAAAAAATGTTATCATTTGAAACTTCAGTGAGTCATAATCTTTTTGCTGGTGGGGGATCTTGCCACAATGTTGGTGGCTATTGTGTGATTATGGTGGGGGTTGCTGAAGGTTGGGGTGGCTGTGACAACTTCCTAAAATAAAACAACAGTGGAATTGGTCACATTGATTGACTCCTCCTTTCACAAAGATTTCACAGTAGTATGAGATGCTGTTTGGTCATATTTTACACGCAATAAAAACTCTTTCAAAATTGAAGTCATTCCTTTCAAACCCTGTCTTTGCTTTATCAACTAAGTTTATGTAATATTCTTCAAAATTGCTGTGTCTCAGGGAATAGGGATGCTTGAGGAGAGGGAGAAAGATAGGGAACTGCCAGTTGGTGGAGTAGTCAGAACACACATTTATTGATCAAGCTCACTGTCTTATGTGGGCATGGTTTATGGTGCTCCGTTATAATTACAGTCAAAAATCACTGATCACAAATAACCATAAAAGATAGAAAAATAACAAAAACATTTGAAATAAGGCTTGCAACATAAAGATACAGTCTCAACACCTGCTGTTGGAAAAATGGCACCACCAATAGACTTGTTCAGGGTTGCCACACACCTTCAATTTGTGAAGAAATATATCTATGAAGCAGGAAAAAATGAAATGTAATAAAAGAAGGTATACCTGTATTTCTTTTCTTGTCCTTGTTGCCACCTCCTGGCACAGTATTTTGAATTTCACAAAAAATATTTGTTGAATTATTAGTTATCATTACTCTAATTTGCCCAAATTGCTTTGAATTCTAAGTCCTCTAAAACACTAGCTGTCTTTAAGGACTTTATCCCCACAAGCCTGCTATTTCCTTTATGATCACTCAATAGGATAATCTTCTAAAGGTCGGTCAGGAAGGGATGTTATATCTTTCCATTAACAAAACATATTATTCATTCATTAAACAAATATTTATTGAAACTTTACTTTGTGAATAGTGTGAGGACTTCAGGTTGCAAAGAAGTATAAGACATAATTTATGTCCCCAAGGAGTTAACTAATAAAAAAGGAAAGAAATATACAACTGTACAGTTAAATAACAGACAGAAGTACAAGATGGTACATGGTAATATAGCATTGCCCTAAATTAACAAATCATCTGAGATCACAGTTTTAAAAATATAGCACTGAATTCTGTAAAATTACATATGAAACTGAAGAATGAGAGACCTAAAGAAGAATCATTAACAAATAATTATCAACTTAAAAGAGGACTATAGTAGTATTACTCTGGGATCTATGTTCTTGGCCCTTAACAATGTAACATTCTTAACAATAATACGTATAAAAGCACAAATAGCATACCTAAATAACTTGCAGATGACATAACTCTATGGGACACTTAATACAGTAGATGACAATTAAAATATAGAAAGATCTCAACTAACTAAAACATTGGACATAATCTAATAAGAAGAAAATCATTAGGAATAAAAATAAAAACTAACACTTGGATTCAAAATATCAACATTATAGATATAAGATGGGGAAGTCTGAAAAAGTTTTGAGATATGGAATAGACTATAAGCTCAGTATGAACTAGTAGTATTATGAGGCAACCAAAAAGCCAGGATAATTTAAAATCCATTAGGAAAGGTGGATTGTTCAGAAAGATGGAGTTCTGCTCTGGTCAGCTCAACTTTGAGTACTGTTCTGGGTACTTCATTTTAAGAGCATTAATAAGTTAGAGGGCATCCAGATTATGGTTATTGTGATGGTAAAGAGTCTTGATTTCATGTCATATGAAATCAACTGAATTATCAACTGAGGATATTTAGTCTAAATAAGAAAAAACAAGGAAGGAGGAACAAGACTGGTAGCTTCAAGCATTTGGAGAGTTGCCACAGTTAGAATTGTGCTTTTTGGACTCAGAAAGCAGAATTGTAAGCAATAAGTGGAAATTCAAAGAAGAAAATTTAGGTTTCCTATAAGGAAAAACTTCCTAATAGTTGGGCTATCCAAAAGTGGAATGGACCAAGTTGGGAAATAGTAGGTTCCTTCTTAAAATACGTCTTTAGACAAAGGCTGTAGGATAACTTGTTAGGAATGTTGGAGAGAGAATTCTTGTGCAGGTATGAATTAGATGATCATTGGTAGTCTTTAAGATCCTTTCTTATTTTGAAATTTTGTGATTCTGAGAGCAGGATGTGGACTTTCCAGCCTCAGTTGTCCTGGTTTAGGGGTGAGGCAGCTGGGAAGAAGGAGGGTGTCTTGTTTACTAGCCTTTCAAAGGTTGACCAGAAGCTAGGCTCAACTTGAGTGAAGGCAATATTCTTGGAAGCTGCTATGTTTCAAATTTCTCATCTGCAAAATGAGGAAAATAATACTTGCCTTACTATTTCAAATGTTTGTAAGGAAAGTATTCTATAAACCTTATTGTATAACACATGAGTTATTACCATCTAGTCCCTGGTCATATGTGAACTTTATATCTCTGAGAGAGATGGAGCAGAGTCGCAACCTGTCTCTGCGGAATATCAGGGAGTATACCTCAGGGGAGGTACCAGAGGGAGAGAATTTGAATCTTGTAATGAATCCTAGTATCTCCTCTATTATTTCTTACTCTGATGACAGAGTTTCTGACAATAAAATGTGTTGTTGGAATCCAGCCAATTCATTAACAGAGGTATTACTGATGATTAAATTCCAAATGAGTGGTAAAGAGCATTCTTACTTTGAATTCAGTCTTAAGGGCTAGAATAGTTCAAAGAAGCTAAGTGGAGAAGAAAGGACTTGAACTGATCCTTGAATCGATGATGAGGGTAACATATAATTTTATAGAGACCTTTAGAATATGCATGAGATGGACTTTAAAAAGATTATAATCTATGGGAAGAATCTAGTTGCCACGTAGATCACAAGTCCAAAACTGAAACCATCTTTCCCTTAAGCCCAATTCTCCTAAATTCTCAATTTTTGTTGAAGATACACAATCCTTCTAGTCACTCTCAAGTTTCAAACACTGGAGTAATTTTTTTCCTCTTTCCTCTTCTTCATCTTCCATATCCAATTCATTTTCAAAGCCAGTTGATTCTCTAAAATTTCTCTTAAATCTGTCCCTTTCCTTCATTTTCAATACTGCCACCCTCCCTCAAAAACTTTATAACCTTACACATGAAATACTACATTAGGCTTTTCAGCAATCCCCCTGCCTTTCACCTTTTCTCTCTGCAAGCAATCTTTCACACAGTTACCAAAATATTCCCAATGCAAAAGGAATGGCCTTATTAGTCTTCTGCTCACAATTTTCTGTAGTTGCCTATTGTCTGGGAGGAATGGCGACCTACTCAAAAATAATCTTGAACTTGGAGTTAGAGTGTCAAAGGCTCTTTTATTTCATTCTTGCAAGAATGGGCACTCATGAGCCAGTGTTACAAGTGTACAGCCAGCAAGAAGTGCAAAGTATGGGAGCAGACAACCTCCCTTTGATCCTGGTCTCTGACTTCAAAGATGATCTCTCCCCTCATTCACCTCTGGCTGGTTACTTGAGAGTTACCATCTTATCCCCAAAACTAGCTAATATGAACAAGCAATTTACAAAACCCATTATCCAAATTATTCAACCAATCAAAACAAGGACTGTTCCAATACTATCTATATGCATATCCTATAGCCTTTTATAGGGATAGTTTATCAATTCGGACATCAGCTGGAACTGACTGGTGGTTTTGAGGAAATGGGGCTTAGGATGATATGGCCTAACTTCTTCCTACCTCCACTGATTTTGTATCTTTGTGAGAGGAGTCCACCATCTTCTAGGTTCCTGCTCCTCACATTATCCATAAAATAAAAGGCAAAGACATTTCATTTACAATCCTTCAGATATGACTTATACTCATTTTCTGAGTTAACTCTATTGTAATAATGATGGGAAGAGGTAATGACAAGGCTTAAAGGACAGGCTGTGGTGTCCATGTGAATACAAAGAAGAGGATGTATATATGAGAGGTGTCATGAAAATAAAAATGACAAGATTTAGCAAAAGATTGATTATATGGAGGACACTGTGGTTGCAGACCTGGGGTATAAAGGGATGTAATCTGATCTCATCCTGCCCTTTCTCATTCACCTTTTGTTTTTTTATAGTCTTTTCCCCCAAATTAAACCTCACACTTTTCAGTCTTTGGAAATCTTTCTCTCCCTTCAAATTCACATCAAGTATGACTTCTTCCTTGAAGCCTTCTCTGATCATCCTGACTTTCCCCTACCACTCCCACCCATCAAGTAAAAAATTTAACCTCCATGTTCAACTTTTTGTAGAGCAATTTGTCTGTGTCTCCTTTCTCCCTATCTCCTTATTACATTCTACCTTGTATTATATTTATCTAAATAAATATATATAAATATAATTTCCCCACCCCTCTCAGTTACCAGTTAATCAATAAGACTTAAATTTTTATTATTATTTATTTTTAACCTTCTTTAAAAAATGTTTTTTGAGTTCCAAATTCTGTTCCTCCTTCCAGGACATCCACCACCCATTGAGAAGACAAGCAATAGGATATCAAGGGAATCACATGATCATATGATATCAAATGAAATCATGCAAAACATTTCCATATTAGCTATTCAATAAGTGTTTATTAAGCAGCAAGCACTGTGTTAATCATTGAGGATATAATAAAGAAAAGCAAAAAGCAACTCCTGCCCTCAAGGGGCATACATTCTAATGGGGAAGATATCATGCAAAAAATAACTAAGTACTTATACAGAAAGGATGAAGATAATCTGGGAGGAGATGGCATTGGTAGCAGGGGGAACCAGGAAAGATTTCCTGCAAAATGTGGGATTTGGGCTTGAGGGAAGCAAAGGAATCTAAAAGATGGATGTGAGGGAGCAGAGCACTGCAAACAATGGGGACTAACAGTACAAAGGAATGGAGATGGGAGATAGAGTATCTAATTTGAGGAAGTGAAAGTAGGTCAGTGAGCTGGATCTTAGACTGTGTCCGGGGTGGGGTCGAAGAAGGTGCCACGAGACTGGAATGCTAGGAAGGGGCCGGATGATAAAGAACTTTAAATGCCTTACAGAGGATTATGTATTTGATCATGTAGGTAACTGACAGGCTGTTGGAAAACTCCTTTGGTAGCTGTGTGGAGGATGAGTTGGAGTGGGAAGACAACTGAGGTAGGAAGGTCACTTAGAAGGGTACTGCAAACGTCCTGGCAAGAAGAGAGGAGTACTTCAAAGAAGAGAGTGCCTCAGTAACAGTAATATCGTATGATGATCAACGGTGAAAGACTTCGCTATTTTCAGCAACACAAAGATCTAAGACAATTCTGGAGGATTTAGGATGAAAAATACTAGCTACTTTCAAAGAAAAAAACTGATGCAATTGGAATACATATCAATGCATTTTTTCACTATATTTTCTTTCTGGTTTTTTCTTTTTCTTTTTCCTTTTCTTTTTCTTTTTGATATGTGTCTTCTTCCAACATGACCAATATGGAAATGTGTTTTACATAACCTATACTGAATTGCTTGCTATTATCAGGGAAGGTACAGGGGAGGGAGAGAGAGAATTTGGAATTCAGAATTTTAGAAAACTAATGTTTAAAATTATATTTATATGTAAGTGGGGAAAAATAAACTATTGAACAATTAAAAATAAAAATAAAAGGAGAATGATCTCTGTGAGTAGAGAGATGAGGATGAATATGAGAGATGTTATAAAAATGGCAGAATTTAGCAATGGATTGAATTAATGGGGGACATTGAGGCTGCAGATTTAGGTGACTCCAATACTTGGTCTTAACTTTAGAACTGACAGAAGGTAAGAGCTGAAAAGAGAGAGAGAGAGAGAGAGAGAGAAAGAGAGAGAGAGAGAGAGAGAGATCATTGATAACTTTAGAAAAGGTACTTTTAGTTGAATGATGAGGCTGCAAGCCAGATTGCAGAGGTTTAAGGGAAGGTGAGAACACAGTAGAGGTACTGATTGTAGATGGCTTTTTTTTTTAACCCTTCTGTGTATTGGCTCCTTGGTGGGGAAGAGTGGTAAGGGTGGGCAATGGGGGTCAAGTGACTTGCCCAGGGTCACACAGCTGGGAAGTGTCTGAGGCCAGGTTTGAACCTAGGACCTCCTGTCTCTAGGGCTGACTCTCAGTCCACTGAGCTACCCAGCTGCCCCCCTAGTTGGCTTTTTTAAGGACTTTAGCCAAGAAGGGGAGGAGAAATCTGTTTATTGCACATGGATGGATCAAGGGAGTTTTTTATTTGTTTTATTTTTATAGATATGAGAGACAAGGGAATATTTATAGGCAGCAGATAGGGAACCAACATATAGGAAGAATTCTGACTTCTCTGAAGGGAGAAATTGTGTCATTTTTCATCTTTGTATTTCTAGAAATCACCATAGTTAGGTGTTTCTCCCCTCTCTAATTCATCCTTTAAATGATAATAGCCAAAATAATCTTCTTGAAATGCAAGTCTGACCATGTCACTCCTCTTCTCCCTACTTCTTTCAAGATAAAATGCAAACTCACTAGCCTGGCATCTCAACTCTAGCCTCCATTTTTAACCTAATTTTGCATTAGTTCCTTTTGTTCACTTACCATGCTAGCAAAATTAGACTACTAATTAGTTCCCAAACTTGGTTTCCCTTTCCCACCATCATGTATTAGTACAAGTTGTACAGAGGGAGGATGGTACAAACCTCGCAGAAGGCAAGACAATTTTAGGCAGTTATTTTGCTCCATCAAATTGTATTAATGTTACAGTTATTATAACAATGGCCTTGAAGTAGAGTATTTTCAGTAGCTCTCAGGGAAATCTTCCTAGAAGAAATGGATATTGTTGGTATATGACAATATCTGAGAGGGCAGAAGAATTCGGAGTTGGAGGAGATAGCCTCCATTTGAACACTTTCCTCAACAAAAATTCTATGCTCAGTTCATCGATTTACTTTCTTTTTAAGTATGTCTCCAATGAAAAATAAAATTTACTTTGCAGACCTTAGTTTTACCACCAATTATAACTAGAATGCAAGTATTTCCCAGCATAAGTTACAAAAGTTCATTTGGAAGTCAGTCATTTGGAACTAAGAATAGGTTTTCCAATAGAACTCATGTTATACATATGGTGATAAGGTTTCTAGGTCTGGTCTTAATAACTTATAGATTTGAGCCTCAGCTTCCTCATCTGCAAAATGGGAAGAATGCAATCATATGATCATATGTTTAGTGGTAAAAGGAACCTCGAAACCCTATCCAACAGCCTCATTTTACAGATAAGGAAAGTAAGTCAATCAAGTGTCCTTACTAAGTCCAGCACCAATATGGGGAGTCCCCAAGAACAGAGACCATCAGGTTGCCTAAGCAGGGGCAAACTAATACAGACTGGAAAAATAGAGTAGATTAAAGCATCAATATTGCTTTATTATTGAGATCAGTTGTAAGTGGATGCCATCTTTCCAGCTTCAGTGAAATAGAGAATTTCAAAGCAAAGAAAATATAAAATATGTTGCTATTACTTTTCTTATGCTATTTGTTAAATGTTTTTGTCTTGCCCAAGAGAAAGGGCAGGGAGGAAAAAGGAATAAAGCATCTACTCTGTGCCAAGCACTGGGTAAAGTACTTCTTTTACAAATATTACCTCATTTGATCCCCACAACAACCCTTCAAGGTAGGTGCTGTTATTATCCCCATTTTACAGATGAGGAAACTGAGGCAGACATAAAAGTGAGGTCACATAACTAGTAAGTGTTTGTGACCTCATTTGAATTCAGGTCTTCCTGACTCACTCTATCCACTGTACTGCCAGCAGCTCTCTTACATATAAGTACTAGGTAGCAGAGTTGAGATGTGAATCCAGGTCTTCTGACTCCAAATCTAGTACACAGGGCTTCTGTGAGGATCAAATAAGAAGATGTCTATAAAGCATTTTGAAAAACTTTATGTCAGTTATTATCATTGTAGCATCTGGGTCACATCCCCTACCCCTCCTTATCAACTCACAGGTTGGAGTTTACTTTAGGCTTAAGTTTAAGGTCCTCCACGAGTCTGCATTAACTTGTAACATCAAATCCCCACTAATATGCTTAGCTTTAATTATCAGCCAAAAAGATGCAAGTAGTTCCAAACAAAAACATTTAACAAATAGCATAAGAAAAGTAAGATGGCATCCACTTACAACTGATCCCAATAATAAAGCAATATTGATGCTTTACTCTACTCTATTTTTCCAGCCTGTATTAGTTTGCCCCTCCTTAGGCAACCTGGTGGTCTCTGTTCTTGGGGACTCCCCATATTGGTGCTGGACTTAGTAAGGACACCTGATTGACTTTACCCTATTAAAGCTTAGAACTTCCAAACCCAAGTGATCCACTAGCCTCAGGCTCCCCAGCAGCAGAGAATACAGGGTGCTACCATTGTGCTCAGAGGTTCAATAAAATATTTCTCTAGAAACTTTGGCATGCACTCTTCTCTCTCTGTCTCTCTGTCTGTCTGTCTGTCTGTCTCTCTCTGTCTCTCTGTCTCTCTCTGACTCTTTCTGTTTCTCTCTCCTCTCTCTATCTCTATCTCTCCTGTGTCTCTCTCTTCTATCTCTCTCTGTATCTCTCTCTTGTCTCTCTCTGTCTCTGTCTCTCTATCTTTCTCCCCCTCTTTCACACACATCAGTGGGAAGAAAGGCATGTGGCTAGAGAATACATCTAAAGGACATAAGTGACCTCGAGTGCATATGTGGAGGAGCAACTCATGCTCGGCAACGTATGGCTCTTGAGCCATATCTGGCTCTTTTGAGGGCCAGATATGGCTCTTTCTGCAGGAGCCATAAAGTCAATTTTTTTTCAGGCTCTGTTACAGGAGTGCACTGTGAGCACTGTACGGATCTCACGAAATTACATTTTTTTTTTTTGCCCTTGTACTTCGGTGTATTGTCTCATAGATGGAAGATTGGTAAGGGTGGGCAATGGGGGTCAAGTGACTTGCCCAGGGTCACACAGCTGGGAAGTGGCTGAGGCCGGGTTTGAATCTAGGACCTCCTGTCTCTAGGCCTGGCTCTCACTCCACTGAGCTAGCCAGCTGCCCCAAAATTACATTTTAAAAAATATGGCGTTTATGTCTCTCTCGGCCAAAAAGGTTGCTGACCCCTGCTATGGGGCCACTGATTTCTTAAGATGGCATCATACTGCTAGGTGGTTCCATGGATAGAGAGCTAGTTTTAGAAACAGGAAATCCTGGATTCAAATCTAACCTCCAGTACTTCCTGGGCAAGTTACTTAACCACAAATGCCTAGCTCCTACAGCTTTTCTGCTTTAGAATCAATACACGGGTATTGATTCTAAGACAGAAAGTAAGAGTTTAAAAAAAAAAAAAAAGATGGCATTACACTGATCTTGTCTCATTGTCTCTGTCAGACAATACTCCACCAGAATCATAGTTTCTCCAAAGATTATGGGCTCATAGCAATGAAGCATTTGCTTCTAGAGGCTCTTCCATGCTTCTTCAGTTAAATCTCTAAGAATTATTTATAATTCTTGTAGAAAACAACAGACTTTGTTTCAACCATAAGGCCAATAAAAGCCTTCTCTTAAAAAGAATAAACTGTTTTTCTTTCCTTCCTCCCCTCCCTCCTTTTCTTCCTTCTCTTTCTTCCTTCTTCCTTATTTTCTTCATTCCTTCCTCCCTTCCTTCCTCCCTCTAGTCTTTCTTTTTTTTTCTCTTCCTCCCAGCATTTTATTGTTGTTGTTATTATTGGTACAATTATTTTTTCCTCTTCCTTCTCTGCTGTCAAAGTAAGAAGTGGAGAGTGAGACTTTCTTCATCTAATTTTCTTGGGCAAGGCAAAAAATCATCCCAAGGTGATTTGAATGCCCCACCTATTTGTACTCAGGGAGGCTTGAAGGAATTTCAAAGATAATCACCTGTCTCAACCTATTTTCAGTGACAGATGCCAGCTCAAAGATAAGAAGAGTAAGATATTTTTCTAACTCCTGGTGACCTAGAGGTTGGCAGAAACCACCAAGAGCCTCCAGAGTTAAGGTGCCCCTCTCTGGCATTATATTTGAACTCTAAATGAGGAAGGACATAAGACAAGGAATCTCTTGTGCTTTTCCCACTGCAGTACCAGTATAGGTTCATAGCAGAAGAATTTTTCACTGGGGAGCAATATTGACACCATCTTCTGAAAACATTAGAAAAATACAAGAGTATCATGGGAAGTGGCACTAATATTACCTAATGAGAGTTATGAGTATCATTATTTTCTGTGAGTTCTATTTGCTTTCTCTATCCTGCAAATAAAACTTTTCTTGAATTTTTTGAACCATAGGTTTATAAGGAGAGTTGCATAACACACTGAGTAGTAACAGTAAGTTTCCCAAATTTTCTAGGCCAGACCAATCTTCTATAAAAATGAGAAATATCCCAAAGTATACCTAGAACTTATGAGTTATGACAGCCATAGTGAGTGCCTGATATGTCTGATTACAGTAGGTTTATTGGTACACAAAAGATTGAAAAAAGTTCATCAAATGCTTTCTCCTCCTCCTTTTTCTTCTTCTTCTTCCTCATCTAAGAGTAGGGACCTTAATTCAAACCTTTACAATAGTATTCATTCTTTCTACTTGAAGTTCACTTCTATGATCCTCTATGTATCTTCTCTCCATCCTCTCGTCATCTTCAGATGTCAGGGACAGCCAGTGGTATTCAATCTATTTGCAGGTAGGGTGACTATATCCTTACTGCAAGTTAGTTATCCTTCTGATTTCTTGACATTAGGGTTGGGCAACACTTCCCCCCAGTGAACTACTGCCTATTGATCTACTGGATAAGATACCCTCATTCCCCCCAACTTAATTCCATTAAGCACTGAGTAGGATTACTCTATGCATAGTATCCTATAATTTGTCTATGAGCATCAAACTAACCTTTGATATTTTCTAGGACATCTGTCTATCCAGCATATGTTATTAGAAACAAGTGGTATACTAGACAAACCACCAGGTATCTAGATGGCCCCTTGCCAGTACTTTTGCCATGAAGATCTCAAAGCCATTTTGAGTCTCAAACTCCATTCTGCCTGTTTGAATCTACAGTCCATTTTCTGGGCTCCCAATCATTTTGATATATTCTCAGGATAGAGGTGTGGGGGCTGGATAATTGGCAGGAAGAGCATGATGATTTCTGACCTATCTCCTCAAGCCTCCCAACACTCTTGCAAGGCAGAACAACTTATCAGACTTTCTCAGAGGCATGCAGTGTCTCACTCAAGGCTATACAGAGTGGTGCTGGGGAAAAGCCCAGGACACCTAGTTCCTTGTTCTAAATAGCATTTAATACTCCCTTATGACTCAAACTGTACTTCTCTTTCCACAAAGTGCAAAGTTTCAATCCTTCTGGAGAAGCAATAGTTGTAATTTATACCTAGTAGGTTATAAAGAAAATAAAATTGTGTTTTACATTAGAATCCAAGTATAATCAGATTCATAATTCTGGTGAAGGACAATTCTTATTTGGGTAAGAGCATTGATCTAGAGCTAGAAGGGAACTCTGAGGTCATCTGGTTCAACTCTCTCATTTAAAAGATGAGGAAACTGAGTTTCAGAGAAGTTTAAGTGATTTCCCCAAGGATACAGATTTAGTCAATGTCAGAATCAGAGTTCAAATCCTTGTCTCTTGACTCCCAAGTTCAGGGATTATTTTACTATATCATTGTTGCTTTACACATGAATATGGGAGGGGGGGAATAAAACCTTAAATCACCTTAAATCATGCATTTTTCTAATTAGAAAGAGTTTAGACAGGGTTAATCAGAAAACATGACTTATTTTTCCTCAGCCTGTGTCAAAGCAGGCCTATTTGTACAATTCTAGT
The DNA here is from genome assembly GCF_016433145.1 of Gracilinanus agilis. Lineage (NCBI taxonomy): Eukaryota > Metazoa > Chordata > Mammalia > Didelphimorphia > Didelphidae > Gracilinanus > Gracilinanus agilis. The sequence continues at coordinate 575,965,280 of NC_058131.1, forward strand.
CTTACTAGTGAGTTCTAGCTGAATGGGAAGGATGCTGAATTACAAGGTATGTAATTAAGAAGTTATATTGGCTTATTCACTTTAAGATCTAAAATTATAAATGATGGTGACAGTTTAATCAGAGGCTGAAACTAGATGGCTAAATAGGTTAATTATTTTGGACCAGCATGAATAATCTGATTAAGAAAAACTGTTAATGAAATATCAGTCATAATTATTTTTTGGATATCACTTTTTTTGGAAGCTTCAGCAATTAAATGGTCTAATTAGGGCCATTTTAGAGATTACCCTACCACTGTATTTTTTTTTTGCCAGGAAGAGCATTGATTGGGGGTTAATATTCATTGAGGTTGTTTTGGAACTATGAGGTTTCCATATGTCTCTAGAGCAAAACATTTGTGCTTACCATCTGCTACTCAAAAGTAGTTTTTATAAAAAAAAATAATGCAAATCACTACTTTCTTTAATTACTTTGGTGTTGTATGATCCTGTACTTGGAATTGGGAAATGGCCAATTCACTGCCATCAAAAGACAGTTGTTTATTTAGCCACTAACAAATATTTTTTTATGAAACAAAAAGGGCAGGAAAACAAATTCAAGCCTAAAGTTATTTTCTGCTTTTGAATTGTGGCAGCTTTCATTGTAAAATAAAATGTTTTGGAGCATCTTTTTTAAACCTGCAAGTTAAAGACACATAGTTAAGAGAAGAGTGGCATAGGGGACGTACTTATGATTTCATTCATACAGGGAACTAACTCTGAGTAAGGAAGCTCCTTCTATCACTGTCAATCCACAACCATGCATGCAGCAATGGGTAGCCTTAAAAAGTTACTTAGGGTCACTGACTGGCTAACAGATTTACTTGCCTAGAGTCACATAGCCAAAATGATCAGAGGCAGGACTTGAACTTGGGTCTTTCTGACTTAAAGGCCAGCCCACTTCTCTCTTCACCTCATGTCAAAGCTCAATTAAAAAAAGCTCCACCTTCCCAGCCAAGAGAACCCCAAAGGGGAAATGATAGAACACCACCATCATCAAAGTAATGCTATTATTATCATCAACATCATTACCATTGTTATCTTTAATACTGATCAGCCACGAAGCCAGTAAGCTACTCTTCTTGGACTCACTCTTATCTTCATGGAGGTGATAATAATTGAGTTAAACTTAAAGAAGATTTCAGTCACCAGGGATGAGAAGAAAGCACTTTCCAGGCATGAGCGATGACCTGTCCAAATGTATATAGTTTGATATCAGAGAACAGCTTACAAAGTTTGGTTTAATCAATGAAATAAATTATAAGTACTGGCAAAAATTAAATTCTAAAATTATATGTGAATATTCTCCTTTCCAATAAAACTTCATTAATTTGGATTTTAGAATCAATCAACCAATAAACTATTTTAAAAGTGCTAGGCACTTTCCTAGACTCTGGTGACACAAAGAGAGTCCAAGACAGTCCCTGCCCTCCCAGAGCTTCAGATCTAATGAGGAAGACAACTAGGTTCCATTTATTTGTTTGTTTGTTTGTTTGTTTATTTTTTATTGATTAAGAAAATTTTCCCATGGTTACATGATTCATGTTCTTTTCCTCCTCTCTTCCCACCGCCCCCTCCCATAGTTGACACACAATTCCACAAGGTTTTATATGTATCATTGATCAAGAACTATTTCCATATGTAACATCAATTTCTGATAAGCAAACTGGAGAACAGGATGAGTGACAACCAACAGTTTTAGAATCTGGAACTTACCCAGATGCCATGAGGCAGGGGACAAAAAACAGTTACTGTCAGGATTATAAAAAGGCAGAAGCTGGATCAAGAAACTCTCTCACTCATTAGAAGAGGCCCCGGGTGGCTGGGTGGGGAGGCCAATCAATCTGCTTGAGTTACCTGTATTCTGTTCCACAAATTATCACATCCTCAACTTCTGAATAGAGCTGTGCTGTACATTGATTATTTATCATCAAGGAAGAATACCATCAATCCTCAACCCACCTAGTCAGGGCCAAAGGTGCCTGGCCTGAGTGCCACAAAAAGGGGAACCTTTCCAGCAGACAATCTCAACCTGATCAATCTGTAATTGCCAAACCTGATCATCATTAGTCTAGTGTAATTTCCCAACACCTCCTTCCTTCAATCCCTGATCCTTCCCCTGAGTTTGTTACAATTAAATCATAAAGCTTACCTAGCTGAATGTTATTATTCTAAAGTTTACTACCATATTCTTTGGATCTAAGAGGAAGGGATGACTCAAACAAGTCACAGTCATAGGCATTACCCATCAAGTTAAACCCAGGATAAGGGTTCAGAGAAGCTGTGTGATCCAATTCACAGCTTCTCACTTGATCACTTAGTCCTGGGCACCATTAAGGGAGGTGTGTGTTTATTCAGCTGAGCTTCATATACTTTGTGGGACCAGTGTTCACTACCACAACTCGGTGTCTACCCAAGATTCCCACCTCCCTCAGCTTAGGTCCTTAGACCATCAGGGGACCTCGAGCCATTTCTCTATCAGGCCCTATCCAGTAGCACCATACTGCCCATAACACACATTATTGATAGTTGCATTAGGGTGATCATTTAGTGTCTACATCCCCAGTCAAATCCCCATCAACCCATGTGATCAAGCAGTTGTTTTTCTTCTCTGTTTCTACTTCCACAGACAACTAGGTTTTAAAGACACCCAGGAAAGGAAGTTGGTGAAGCTGTTGAGGGAGAACATTCTGGGTCCAGAGATAGCCAGAGAAAAGTTCCAGAGCTCAGAGGTCGAGTCTTGTTTGTGAAAAAGCAGGAGGCCAGTGTTATGGGACTGAAGTTTGTATGTGGTAAGGAGTGTAAGAAGGAAGGATGGAGCTAGGTGACATCATTCTATTTTAGACCTGGAAAGAAAAAATAATCCTCTAATCTAACTCCTTTATGAGATGAGAAAGCAAGACCTGGAGAGTTTTAAATGACATTACCAAGCTAGATCAGGCAGTTCGATTCACTTTAACAAATGTGAGACACCTACTATATGCCGGGGTCTCTGCTATGGATTGAGGGACATATAAAGTTTAAAAAGCTGTTGCAGGGGTGGCTAGGTGGTTCAGAGATTGTAGGTTCGAATCTGGCCTCAGACACTTCCTAGCTTTGTGTCATTTAACCCCCATTGCCTACCCCTTACTGTTCTTCTGCCTTGTAATCCATACGTAGTATGGATTCTAAGAGGGAAAGTAAGGTTTTTAAGAAAAAAAATAATATTATTGTCTCTGCTCTTGTGGAATTTACATTCTGGTAAAGATAATGTGATATATGTGCAAATAATTTTCACACAAAACAGAATATATAGTGAGACCCGATTTCAATAATTGTGGGCATCCTCAAGACTATATCCTGAATCTCTTCTCTTTACTCTTCATACTCTCTCACCTAGTGATTTCATCAACTTCCATGGATTTAATTATCATCTCAATGTAGATGATTCTCAAATCTATTTATCTAACTCTGACCTCTCTCTCGACTCTAGTCTCACATTACCAACTACTAGAACATGTTCTACTGTAGTAAAGAGAAAAAAACAAAAACTAGCTATTAAAATTAAATATTGTAAATTCAATATGTCTAGAACAGAATTCTTTATATTTTTTCTCATCACTCCCTTCTTCTGAACTTACAACTCTTACTGTCCAGGCCACCATACTCCTCTCTGTCACCTCAGTGTCATCCTCAACTCTTTACTCGTACTCACCCTGAATATGCAATTTTTTGTCCTCCTGTCAGTTCTACCTTCTCTTTTCTATATTTCTATATTTCCTATGCCACCTCCATCTCAGAGGGAGTAGATTAGAAACTTGATTCCCATCCTATGTAGCATTTGTCCCATCAAGTTCATGTCAAGATATGGCATGAGTACTGGATGAGCCCACATCTCAGCTCTGTAGGACCCCCTGGGCTGGGGTCCTAAAGGTCACTCCCAATAGTCACTCTTTGGATATTGACATTCTGCTGGCTAAAACCCTTGTTACTTTCATAGCTAAAAAGCTTCTTCTTCAACATATGGTTAACTGACTGGACTATCTCCCTAGTTTCTCCAATGTACCTCTCTGATATGTCATTGTGATTTTTCTGGATGAAGGCTTCTCAAATTCTCCACATAGAAAGATGTTTTCCCAGTCCTCAGACCCCTATTACATATGGATGAGGACACTAAGGCCCAGAGAGATAAAGACTGTGATTTACTCAAGGTCACTTAATAACAGAGCCAAAATTCAAATCCAGATCTTTTGCCTTTAAATCTAGCACACCTTCCATTATATCACAGTGCCTCAAATGCTATTAATACTCTCTTTGTTTTTCACTATATTGTACTAGAGTAAATTGGTTACATAAGAAAGCCTTTCTGAAAGACCCTACTTATAAGGATTTCCAATTTAATTTTCAGGTTGTATTCAGGATTTTTTATTTCCCTGAAGACATTTACTCAATAGCTTCTTCAAGAAGTTTTTAGTACCTAATCCTTTGGAATTTGAGACTGATGGGTTATATTACGTGTATATATGGAGCCCTGTTCTCAGCCAATTTGATTCAATTGAATTCAATTCAACAAGCATTTTTCTTATTTTAAAGTTTATTGATGTCTTTTGCTTTTATATCACAATCTTATGCTTTTAATTCCCTCCCAGTCAATCCTTTGTCTTCCCCCAAGTAAGTCTTCCATTATAACAAAGAAAAACAGTTAAGACCAAATAAAACATTAGCAGTGTTTGACAATGCATGTGGCATTCTATACCCATAATTCTCCATCTCTGCAAAGAAATACATGTACTAAATACATGACTGTTTCTATAAAGCCCTCGCTAGGCTAGGTTCTAGGGACACCAAGACAAAATGACAAAAAGTTCCTGTCCTTGAGGGAGTTACATCCTACAGAGGAATACAAATCGTTGTAACAACAGCCAGTCCAAGAAACAAAGGCATCCTTTCAAACTAAAGGGGTTCAATTCTGGGTTCGCGTGAACTAGGTTCAGTCCTGGGAGCATCTGATCCCACAAGGAGGGATCAGGCTTTTTCACATGGCCTCAGGATTCTGGAGACAGCTAGGTGGCTCAGTGGATAGAGTACCAGGTCTGGAGTTGGGAGGTTCAAATCTGGCCTCAGAAACTTCCTAGCTCTGTGACCCTGGGCAAGTGACTTAACCCCAATTTCTGAGCCCTTACCATTCTTCTGCTTCTGACCTATACTTAGTATTAATTCTAAGACAGAAGATAAGGGTTAAATTTTTTTTTTAAAAAAAGCTAGGGTTTGGTAAATAGCCTTCTTCCTTACACACATTGGGTCTTCCCAAAAAAGGGAAGGGTTAATTAATTAATTAATAGTTACTTCAAAAATGAATTCAATGTACCAAGTAGGTCAGATATAGAAGAAATCTCCACCTCAAACATCCTGTTATATAGAAAGGGAAATACATATTGGCTCATCTTTTGCCAGTTACTTAAATAGCATGGATAAGGGAATTTCTTAGCCCTTCCTCTCAATGACTATGACTATGACTATGACTATATGGCTGGTTCTGTTAGAGTTGAAGATTTGCTATCCAATTCCAGTCATCATTAGAAGAAAGATGGGTTATATTATAAATCTTAGAATCAAAACTTGGGCAGTGAGGGGGGCCAGCTAGATGCCTCAGTGAAAAGAAAGGCAAACCTGGAGATGAGAGGTCCTGGGTTCAAATTTGTCCTCAGACATTTCCTAGTTATGTTACCTTGGGCAAGTCATTTTATCCTTTTTTTTTGTTCTTTTTCTTTTTTTTAAATTTTAAACCCTTAACTTCTGTGTATTGACTTATAGGTGGAAGAGTGGTAAGGGTAGGCAATGGGGGTCAAGTGACTTGCCCAGGGTCACAAAGCTGGGAAGTGTCTGAGGTCGGCTTTGAACCTAGGACCTCCCATCTCTAGGCCTGGCTCTCAATCCACTGAGCTACCCAGCTGCCCCCAAGTCATTTTATTCTAATTGCCTAGCCTTTACCACTCTTCTGCCTTGGGACTAATATTTAGTATTGATTGTAAGACAGGAAGCAAGGGTTATTTTTTTTTAATTAGGCTGTGAAGGGGCATTGGATAGAATGCTGGGTTTGAAGTGAGCAAGAGCAAGACCTGAGTTCAAATTCTTGATACCTACTTGCTATGCAAGTCACAACTTCCTCTGGGTTCATCTATAAACCTCCTCTTTGCTCATCTGTAAAATAAGACCTATAGGGTCCTTTTCAGATCTAAATCTACAGTCCCATAAAAGCTGATTTTATTTAAACTAGAAAGTGTTGGTTTAAAGTAATAGGATCAGGGCAGCCAGGAGGCTCAGTGATTAGAGACAGAAAGTCCTGCATTCCTATCTGACCTCAGATACTTCCTAGCTTTGTGACCCTGGGCTGGTCACTTAACTCCAATTTCCTCTTTCCCCTCTTCTGCCTTGGAACCAATACTTAGTATTGATCTTAAGACAGAAAGTAAGAGTTTAAAGAAAAATAAGACCAGGGGAGGGCACAGATATAAAAGAGGATTTCACGATTAAGGGCTAAACTGGCTGAAATGATGGCGCTAGGAGTATATGCTTCAGGTTCACCAGGGAGAACTGAGAGAACCAGGCCAGGTGAGAGAAAGAAGAGCCTCTAAGAACCAAAAGGTTAAAGTCTCCTGAGAGGGCGGAGGGAGGCAAAGAAGTCTGAAACTGGAGGGGAAACTGCTCCGGGGCACATTTAGGGAAGAGTCTTTCTCGCTAGGACTTTTGAGGTGGGGCAGTGTCTTGTGACGACCAGCGGCTGGTTGCCACGGTCCTCTGACCTCTAACACAGGCTGGCCCCCCCAGAAGAGGGAAGTGTTCCGAAGGTGGTGTCCAATGGGAGCCGTCCCTGCCCTCGTGACAGCCCACTGCCCCAGACACCAGCCTTTCACAGGTTCACGGACTACACCAGGGACCACAACTCGGTCTTGCTGGTAAAGCCAACATTAGGGGAACATGACAGTCACACAGGGAAAGTCACTCACCTCATCAAACTTCCCAGAACTGCCGCAGCAGCATCCTTGAAACCCACAGCTGGGTTTCACTTAGCTCTCCGAGGCTGCTGCTTCTTCTTGACCACATACTCAGCTCCGGAGACACAGAAAACGGAAAGACCAGCTCAGAGTTCTGGGCTCTCCCGTTTTCTTTTCTTTTCTTTTTTTTTTTTTTTAGAAACACCGTCTATAAGCAGTCTCAGAGGGGGAGAGGCTCCTCACACCCAGGCTTCTTGGAAATCGCTTCTTCCTTTTTGCTTTCCCATCTGAACCGCCCTGTGCCCTTGATAGAGGCAGAAACGGTTTCCTTTGGTTGAAAACCGTTAGGGTGAGGCAACCAGAAGATGATTGAACTGGGAAACCATAGCAGAAACAGAACGGACTAAGGACTAGACTCCTATGTTTGTAGTTTCCCATCTAGGGCAGAGTTGACCCATGGCTTAATGCCAGGATGCAGGAGGGGGACTCCCTCCCGAATAGATGATGGAATGGTGGAAACTGAAAGGCATTATCAAGGGTCTTTCAGAGAACTGAAATCCAAGGGGCCCAGAGGAACAAGGAAACCGGGTTCGAGAACAGTATTGGAACAGAAAGGCAAAATATAGGAGCCATTGTGGAAGTTGGGCATTGGTCCGACTTAAGTGGTGACTCTGAAACTTTAGTTGATTAATACGTGTATTTAAATTCAAAATCTCGCCCCCTTCACCCACACGCCAATGAGTCCCCTCCCAGTTCAGCCATGCCAGTAAAGCAATTGGCTTGAGTTAATTCCTACAATTGGACAAAAGCAAATTTTGGAGAATTGAAGTACAGTAGCTGGGCCACTTTAATCCATTATTAAGAAATCAAGCTGAGGCAGAATCAAGTCCAAGACAGGGAAGGAGTTTAGGCAAGAGCAAGTCCAAGAAGAGTAGTCTTACTGGTCTTGTTAGACAATATTAAAGAAAAACAATGATAATGATGTTGATAATAATAACAATAATAGCATTAGTTTATTGCTGTTGTTGTTCTGATTCTTCGTGACCTCCTTTGAGGTTTTCCTGGCAATGATACTAGAGTGGTTTGATATTTCCTTTTCCAGCTTATTTTACAGATGAGGGACTGAGGCAAACAGGGTTACATGACATGCTCAGGGTCACACAGCCAGGAAGTGTCTAAGGCCAGATTTGAATTCAGGAAGATCAGTCTACCTGATTCCAGACCCAGCACTCGAGTCATAGCACTATTATAACACTTTAATGTTTGCAAGGACTTTACATGTTTATGTGTTTGATCCTTCCAACAAGTGCATGAGGTAGGTCTTCATCTGTAAGATCTCTATTTACCAATGAGAAAACTGAAGATGAGAGGTAAAACAACCCCTCAGGGAGGATTTGAATCTGGGCCTTCCTAATTCCAGATTCAGTACTTTGATTGCAATGATCACTAGCTATTCCTAGATGAAACTGTTAATTTTTTCATCAGTCATGACACCCTGATATCTTGTATATTTACCTTATATTATAGTGAATTTCCCTTGCAGGGGAGCAAAGGACTTGTCCAATGTTATCCACCTACAGAGAAAGAACCGTTAGATGGAGATCAAAGCATACGATTTTTCACTTTAGTTTATTTGAGTTTTTATTTGGGGGTTTGGGTTTTCTAAGAGCATTCACTTATAAAAATGAACAATATGGAAGTATGTTTTGCATAATACCTGTATAACCCAGATCAAGTTACTTACCATTTCTGGGAAGGGAGGGAGAAAATTTGGATCATAGAATTTCAGAAAATTTATGTGGAAAATTGTTATTACATGTAATTGGGAAAATAAAATGTCTTTAAAAAATGTTTTAAAAAAACACTCTCTTGATGCTAGTGATGATGTGACAGTGTGAGATACAACCCTGGGGCTCCTCCAAGGAGTTACAGATAGTATGTATCAAGAATCCCAAGGAAAATTCATTATTCTATTTTTTTCTTTTTCTATTTCTAGTTTCACATTTTCTTCTATATTCTATATTCTATATTCTATGTCTATTTCTATTATTTCTGTCCACAACCTTTAATTACTCCTTGCCTATAAAAGAGTGCCATTGGAGCAGAGGTTTGGAGCTGAAAGGAATCTTAGAGGACAGCTAATCTAATCCCCTTAGTTTATAAATGAAGAACCAAGAGGGCAGGTAGGTGATCCAGTGGATAGAGAGCTAAGCCTAGAGAGGGGAGGTCCTGGGCTCAAATCTGACCTTAGATACTTCCTAGATGTGTGACCCTGGGCAAGTCACTTAACCACCCCACCACCCCAGTTGCCTAGCCCTTACTGCTTTTCTACCTTGGAACCAATATGCAGTATTGATTCTAGGTCAGAAGGTAAGGATTTAAAAAGAAAAAAAAAAAGAAACTGAGACCCATAGAGACATGACTTGCCCAAGGCAATATGGGTAGTAGGTGGCAAAGCCAGGATTTAGTTTTCAAACTTAGTTCATCTGACTCCATATCCAGCATTATTTCCAAGAAGTCCTTTTGGAGATAGGGAAAACCTAAATTCAAATCCTGCCTTCAACACTAGCTATTTGATACTAGGCAAGTCTCATTCTCAGTTTCCTTATCTATAAAATGGGAAAAATAATTGCATCTAGTTCACAAGGCTATTGTGAGACCTTCTTGAGGCTTCTGAACCAGGTCTGAGTATACTTACTGTAGTACAATAGTTTATCAAATGCATGAAGCAGGATGAGGGCTTGAGTGAAGAAATCAGATACTAAGAGGGGGGAGTATGAAGAAAGAGGGACAGTTGAGTGCAAACATTTGGTATTAATTCTGTGTTCAGGATGAACGAGAGGCAAGCTTCTAGATGAGTTTTGAAGGGAGAATGGGCTCTGGAGTGAGATAGGATCAAGTGTTGGTGCCTAGAGAGGTTATGTGTCTCTGAAATCCTACTGCCGCTTCCCATGGAGTTTTGTAGTATTTGAGGAAAGCAGTGACAAAGATCTGGCAGATGTGAGATATAGTAATAGTACAGTTCTGAGCTGCTCATGGGAAATGTGAGCACTTAGGGAGAAGCCAGTGGAGAGTATGAGCTTGAGTATGAATTAATTAGTTGCACATGATCAAGGGAATTTGTGTGTGTGCTAAGCAATGAAAACCTACCAGGCAATAAAAACCCAATAAAAAGTATTAGCCAAGTAGGTGCTAGGCTGACTGACGTGTAACTGCTGAAGACACCATATTCTTCAATAGTTGCAAATCTTCATCTTTAAAGGATAGATTGGGCTTTTTTGGGAAAAAAGCCATTCAGAACCATGTCTGGGGAGTCTAACTGAGTGATTAATCTGGGGAATACCATTTGGGGTCCAAAATGACTGAAAAACAACAAGGCTTTTGGATTATTCCTTTGGGGCTTATTCTCTAAAATGGCATTACTGTTTAAAGAATTATTTAAAAAAAAAACATTCAAAGCAGTGGCAAAAGCTATAAGAATAAGTTGTATAGTCTCCCACAGAAAATACTCAAGTTGTCTAGCTTAGCCCGGTGACTGGCACTGAAATGCTTTTACCTTCATTTGTACTTAAGAAGAGGAAAAGCATTGAGAGGTGTTATGGTGGGAAAAACACTGGATTTAAAATCAGGACGCATGGTTGTTTTTATTTTAATTTAAAAAAAAACCCTCATTGTCCCTCAAATAGGGAATGCCTGAACAAATTATGGTATATGATGGTAATGGAATACTATTATGCAATAAGGAATGATGAGCTGCTTGATTTCTCTATAAACTAGAAAGAATTAAATGAGCTAATGCAGAGTGAAATGAGCAGAACCAGGAGATTATACATAGTAACTGAAACATTGTGGGATGATCAAATGTAATAGACTTTTCTACCAATAGCAATGTAATGATCCAGGCAATTCCTAGGGACTTATGAGAAAGAATGCTAACTGCATTCAGAGAAAGAACTGTGGGAGTAGAAATCCAGAAGAAAGCATGATTTATCATTCATTTATATGGGATTTGGGGTTTTGGTTTTAAAGGACTACTCTTTTACAAAAATGAATAATATGGAAATGAATAATGTGGAAATGAGTGATTAAAAGTTACTTAATTAAATATGTATATATAATAAAAAATATATGTATAACCCAGTGGAATTACTTGTCAGTTCTGGGAGAGGGGAGGTAAAAGGAAAGGGAGAGAACACCAATCATGTAACCTTGGAAAAATATTTGAAAAAATATAAATTAATAAAGAAAAAAAACCCTTACCTTCCATCCTAGAATTAATATGATTTCAAAGGAGAAGATGTTAAAAAAAAACAGAACTCTGGTCAAAAATTTGAGCAAAACTGGCTTTATTATAAGAGTTACGAGTTATAAAAACCAGAGTCTATAGACTCCTAGTATGGTCTGAGACCCTGAGTCTTAGTTCTTACCGATTTTATAAGCAGAAGCAATGAATGACTCAACAGGGGTTATAAATAGGACAAGGTGTGTTCAGAACAGGGTCCAGAACAGGATTTATGAAATAGATTTCAATAATAGGGGTTACTAGGGCATCTCCCCCTTTTCTCCTTCCCTATCTCAGGTGATTTTATCAACTGAAATGGTAGAGTTAGGGATCTGATTTCCCCACGTCTCAACCTCCAGAATGTGTGTCAAGATAAGGGAAATTATATAGGCATTTTCATCATTGCAGAGGCTTTTAATACTATTCCTATTTTTATTATATCTTATTTAAATCACACAGTTACAACTTATCAAACTACTATAGAGAAATTCTTACAAATGATTAAAATGTATTATCCTTAAAATGTAAAATTAAAATGTAATCCTATCCTCCAAACAAATAAGGATGCTGATTTACCAAATTGCTCTCTGCAACTTTCATCAAATTCCATCAGTAAAATTTACCTATAACAGACCATAATGGTCCTCTTTGCTTTCTATAACAATCTTCAGTACCTGGAGAGTTCTGCTATGCTTTCAGTCAATAAGGTACACTTGATATTCTCTATTTTCCCATATAAGGAACTAAAATCAAAGTGGAGGACAAAAGATGTCCTACTCTTCTGTAGACTTACCCATCAGTCCTGGATCTTGAAAACTGTCTCCTTTCAGTGATCATTTAGAATTCTGACACCTGCCTGTATATTTGCACTTTCTACCAGTCTGTTCTACTGCTCATTTTAGAACACTGAAGCCAATTAACTACTTATATTCTGACCCCTGGCTATGTCTTCAATTTTGTCCTGAAAATCTAGTTTCTTGGCATCAACCTTAGGATTTATGGCAGCTATAATACCCCTTCACCCCAACTTCAATCTTAGTCCTTCCTGATTACTCTGACCAGCAGGCACTTGCAACATTGCAGGGGCTGGAAATGGGGTTGTAATATGTAATAATGTGGGCATGTATCTAGTAGTCTATAGAGCATACTTTTCTTGCCTTTTTGTGCCAGGGAGGAATTGTTGTATTGGTATAATACCCTTGAAATCTCTACTTTTCCACTGGTAGTTTTATGGAAAGAACCTAAGATCCCCTTTGGGGGTTTTTGCCTTTGCCCTATGAAACCCTACATCCCAGAGTTCAAGATTTCCCTTCAATCTTCTACTGAATTTGCCTTTAAAAATTGATTTAAAAATTTACAAATTGATTTGAAGTTTCACATATTTTCTAACTCTAGGGCTTCTTTCTTTCTTTCTTTTTCTTTCTTCCTTTCTTTTTTTCCTCCTTCAGTCCTTTCACTCACTTTCTTTCTCTCTTTTTCTCTCTCTTTCTCCCTCCCTTCTTTCCCTCTTTCCTTCCTTCATTTCTCCTTACCTTCTGTCTTAGAATTACTACATTCCAAGGCAAAAGAGAGGTAAGGGCTAGGCAAATGGGGTTAAGTAATTTGCCCAGGGTCACACAGCTAAGAAGTGCCTGAGGTCAAATTTTAACCCAGGACCTTTCACCACTAGGCCTGGCTCTCTATCTACTGAGCCACTTAGCCTCTCCCATGCATATTTTTTTGATGCTTGCCTCAAAGATCAATATTGCTAGTTACTGTTCTGTTGGCAAATGATGTATAGTAGAGAGAGAGATGGAATGGGTCAGAGCCTTGAAAATCTGTCTAGATAGTGGCAGACTTGGGAATCTGCCTGATTTAAATGAAAAAGATTTGGGTACAATAGCACCAATATATTGTCCATTTTAGGAGTTTATTATAGTAATACACGAAAGGTTCTTGGACTTTGTAATCTTCTTAAGAGAGCACAGATCAGGACCAAGACAAATAATTATAGGCAGAAGATAAAATACAAGATTTTGGCATGTGTAACATTTTGACCTGGGCTGGGGGCTCAGTGTCCAGAGCTATATATAACTGGGGCTATGCAACTGGTGCTTTGCTTTTTTAGCAAGTTGAAACAACTGAACCTAGCACCAAAGCCAAAAGAATTTTGTTTTGGATTTAGACTTGTGATTTCCTTTGTGTAGATAACCCTCAGCTTCTATCAACACAAATCAGCAAATAAAAGTAGCTAAGGTATTGAGAGATTAAGTATTTTCCTTAAGGTCACACAGCCCACATATAATCAGAAACAGAATGTGAATCCAATTCTTACTGACTCTGTCAGTTCTTTATTCACAAAGTCATGACGCTTCTTGTGCCTAATTAGAATATTTAAAAAGGAAGTTCCCCTGCTTGCTTCCTCCCACTAGTGACTGCACCCCAAATGACTTCTCTCCATGCTGGCCCCACCCTATTTCCTCATCTTCATCTGCTTTCCTAGTGTTGGTTTTTCAGCATTTTAGGGTCTGTGCCATGGGACTTTATATACCAAAATTGAAAGTATTTTTTTTCCTTCAAGTGAATTTGCCTAAAAAAGGTGATTTGATGGGGCTTTTTAGACTGCCTGGCCCTGGGAACATTTTGTGGTGATTTTGCTCCAGAGACTAAAATCCCTCATTACTGTTCTGCTGATGAGTATTGTAGAATAGATTTCAATAAGATAGGTCAGAGCCTTGAGAGTCTGAATCAAAGTGTGGCCAGGTATTTCACCTAAAATAATAGGTAAAGTGACAGAAGTGAGAAATACAAAGGAAGGAATAGCCTAAGAGAGGATACTAAATCCAAGTCATGAATTTTTTTGCCATGTGTTGGCATTTATGGTATGGACCCAGAAGGAAACAGATCAGGAATGTCAGCCAAAAGGACTGCAGAAATATGAAATATTCAGTGAGCCTGAGGTCAGTTCCATGGAGTATGCTTACAGAAGAGTTCAACACTTTGCTCAAAGACTTGAGAATCTTTTGCTTTTTAAGCCCTCCTTCTCTACACAGGCCCAGTGAGGCTCAGCTGGCCTTGACATAGATAAAAGTCACATATTTAATTACAGATTTTTATAAAGCTGAGCAATCAGTACCCACTCATGCTTCATAATGGCCTAATCTCTATACCTATCAAATAGCTAGACAGTTTCTGGCAAGGCTTCAATTTTTATCTGTTTCTGCTTCTCTCTCAGTCTCTCTCTCTCTCTCTCTCTCTCTCTCTCTCTCTCTCTCTCTCTCTCTCCCCCCTCCCAGTTTCTCCTCTCCTTCTTCTCTCTCTCTTTGCCAAAATTAGCTCTCTGTCTCTCCTTCTCTTCCTCCCCTTTCTCTCTCCCTCCCTCCATCCCTCCCTCTCTCTCTCTCTCTGTTTGCCAATATTAGCTGAGAGCTGGCCCATGAAAGGTAATGGATAGCTTCTAGCTGGTTTCATTACTTGCCAGTGTACACTCAAGAGACCAAATAGGTTTACTGGCAACCAGATCAAACATATGATCACCCAGAGATCAGCTAACCATCCCTAAACCCCAACTTCATGCTGTTTCTACCTCCTAAGAGGCATTATTCTCAATAAGGCAATTCAAGAATAATGACTGCAGAGTGAGATCACTGGCAGTTGTCTGATTAGTTGAAATCCCTAACTGTGACTTGGCAATAGGCCTCCCTTCTTAGAACAAAGAGGTGGAAGACTATAGATATAGAATGAGGCATAGGTTGTCAGATATGGATAATGTGCTGATTTCTTTGGCTTAACAAACTTTGCTACAAAGGAAGATTATACTAGGCAAGGAGAAGGAGGCAGGAAGTGGCTTTGGTGTTAAAAAAAAAAAGCATCAATAATTACACTATTTAAAGATCAGTTATTTGCAAATATTAGTTGAAATCTCCCATCATTACAACATTTTACCTCTGAGCCAAAATTGTAATCTGTATCAGCCTCGTTTTAGTGAAAATGGTAAGGAAAGGATAGTGAAGAGAGAATGGAATATTGTTAGGTCTCAGTAATTAGATAAAGGGAGGGAGGGTGCAATGAGTCAAAGGTGAACTAATCTTTTAAGCCAGGATGACTGGGCTAACAATGGTGGCACTGACAGAAATGGAGAACAGGGTTAGGAAAATAATTAATTTGGGAAGGTAGAGGGGAGGACAAAATAAATAAGATATTCCATTACTCGGGTCTGGTCATTTGCTCTGGCTGTCCCCCATACCTAGGATGTTCTCCCTCTCTTATTTATTTCCAGTTTGCCCAGTTTGTTCATATATGTATGTCTGTTCTCTCGTCCATTAGATTGTGAACCCCTTGAGGATGTTTTCTTTCAAATGAATCCTAGTCTTAGCCTGGGTATTCATCTAGAAATAAAGGATGACCTTTCATCAAAATACTAAGTTCTTCAGGCCTAGAGACAGGACGTCCTAGGTTCAAACCTGGCCTCAGCCACTTCCCAGCTGTGTGACCCTGGGCAAGTCACTTGACCCCCATTGCCCACCCTTACCAATCTTCCACCTATGAGACAATACACTGAAGTACAAGGGTTTAAAAAAAATACTAAGTTCTTCAACAGAGACATTGCTTTTGAGCCCTGAATCACAGTGCCAAACTCTTTACAATACTATGCAGATTCTTGGTCGATCACTCAGAGTGCAACAGTTTATGATGTAATAGATTATTCGGGCCCAAGAAAGAGATACACGATACAGACAAATACACAAAACACTGTCTCTGTGATTTTCTAGATAGAACTGCAACTTTACCAACTCCTTCCCATAAATCTTCCTAAGTAAAATCTACTTTCTATGCACTAGAGAACTTGATCTTACTCATTCTTTCATGGTCACCATGAATTTTGATAGAACTTGTTTGAGGATCCACTAATTAGGTACTGCTGTCAATCATATAATCAATAACACAGAAACAGGGGAAAACTGCATTTTATTACATTCGGGCTTCATTGAACATAAAGTCAGCAAGTCCTTTGCATCAGTTTTAAGCTAAATTATATAGGTTTTAATTACATAAGCAGGTCAGTACAATGGAATTTACAAAGGAAAGGCAATGGTTTTCTCATCAAAGAACAGACAGCAAAAAGGGAAGATGTGTACCTGGTTAGGTAGGAAACTAGCCCTTTAATGAAAGACCTGTAGTGAGATCTCAAGCTTGAGTTTGTAGACTCTAGCTAACTACATGACATACTTCATGTTAAGTAATGGTGGTAAGAAAGTTGTTGGAAATCCTCTTTAACAGATAGCATAAGTACCAATTAATGTACATCCCATCATGACTATCATTTGATACCAATTAGTTGGCCAGACTTAATTAGCTTTTAGAAAGGAGTATTTACCAAGTATTTACCATATTAAGAACAATTGATACAAATCATGTTCCCATCAAAAGTCTATGCTACATGTTCTTCAACCAATCAGAATAAACTTCCTATTGCACTTCAGGATTGTTTAGCCCACAATTATACCTAGTGAAATAGTTAAATGTTTTCTCTATCCAAGACACAAAAGCCAAGATATATTTTCACCTGATAAGTGTATATGGCCTAAATGGAATAATGTGATTTCAATGCCACTATTATACTTGGGGGAAAAAAAATACCTAATAGTGATTCATGCTTTTACACTCAATCTTCTTTTTCTTTTTTCTTTGAATATAAGGAAGTGTAGGTGTTTATGTTTGTCATATGAATAATTTTTTAAAAAATAATTTCATTTTTAAAATAAGAAAGCAAATAAGGCCAGTGGGCATTTTAAGTAGTTCCTATGTCAAACTTCTGGAAGAACACAGATAGAATCATACAAGATGGGTAATCATATGGCCTCAGACACTTCCCAGTTGTGTGACCCTGGAAAGTCACTTAATCCCCATTGCTTAGCCCTTATTACTTTTTTTTTTTAATTTTAAACCCTTAACTTCTGTGTATTGACTTATAGGTGGAAGAGTGGTAAGGGTAGGCAATGGGGGGCAAGTGACTTGCCCAGGGTCACACAGCTGGGAAGTGTCTGAGGCCAGATTTGAACCTAGGACCTCCCATCTCTAGGCCTGGCTCTCAATCCACTGAGCTACCCAGCTGCCCCTCCCTTACTACTTTTAAACCCTTACCATTCTGCCTTAGAACCAATACACATTGATTCTAAGGCGGAAGGTAAGGGTTAAAAAAAAAAGATGGATAATAATGGATTGATTGCATTCTGTATTATTGGAGACAAATGGATTACAGATCTATTTGTATTGGATCCATTCAACTAAGTAATTTAACTAAATTAAGCCCTATAGAGAACCAGCTCTATATTTCTGGGGGTTCTGAGTAGCATTTTGTGGCATCAGATTGAATGAGAACAGTCAGACTAAATGTTTAGCTCATAACTGCTCCAACTTGCCATGGAGTCTTGAGTTTAATATATACTGGTTTCACACAAAGAGCACAGAGAAAGAATCACAGCTATGAAGGGGTTACAAATTATACAAAAACCCACTAAAGTCTAAAAAGTAGAGAGATAGGTCCAGGGTCAAAGGCCAAATTCCAACCACCAATTAGTAGGAGGTTAATTCTGGGAGCAGAAATATATTTCATAGAGATCCTAAACAAATTGAGTGCTGTACTCTTGATTTACAGGATTGCACCTGGTCAGATAAAGTCTTGTCTAGCTTTGTCTGTTTCCGGCCTTGATTCTCCAAGTAATATATTTTTTAGAGTTCAGGCTTCTTAATTATCAAGAAGAAAAATTGTTAACTCTATACCTTCTGGTTTGCTAGGAACTTAAAGCTTTTCAATAAGTCTATAATGTTTTTCCAATAAGAGGTCTCCTTTTTCATCTTTGATACTATTAATTTGGTTTTCTTCTTTCCTTTTTTTAATTAGATTAACCAGTACTTTGTCTATTTTATCTGTTTTTTCAAAATACCAGCTTCTACTCTTATTTATTAATTCAATAGTTCTTTTACTTTCTATTTTATTAATTTATCCTTTGATTTTTAGTATTTCTAATTTAGTTTCATCTGAGGATTTTTAATTTGTTCATTTTCTAGCTTTTTAAGTTGCATGCCCAATTCATTAACCTCTGCCCTCCCTAATTTGTTAATATATGCACTCAGTGATATCAATTTTCCCCTTAGAACTGCTTTGGCTGCATCCCATAAATTTGGGTAAGATGTCTCATCATTGTCATTGTCTTCAATGAAATTATTAATTGTTTCTGTGATTTGTTCTTTCACTAAATTATTTTGGAGAATCATATTATTTAATTTCCAATTAGTTTTTGTTTTGCCTCTCCATGTATTCTTACTAATAACTATTTTTATTGCATCATAATCTGAGAAGGTTACATTTATTATTTCTGCTTTTTTGCATTTGTTTGCCATGTTTCTGTGCCCTATTATATGGTCTATCTTTGTGAATGTTCCATGTGCTGCTGAAAAGAAGGTGTATTCCTTTTTGTCTCTATTTATTTTTCTCCAAATATCTATTAACTAGAATTTTTCTAGAGTTTCATTCACCTCTCTTATTTCTTTCTTATTTATTTTTTGGTTTGACTTATCTAGATCTGATAGGGGAAGGTTCAGGTCCCCCACTAGTATGGTTTTGCTATCTATTTCATCCTTGAGCTCCACTAGCTTCTCCTTTAGAAATTTGGAAGCTATTCCATTTGGTGCATACATATTGAGTACTGATATTTCTTCATTGTTTATATTACCTTTTATTAGGATGTAGTAACTTTCCCTATCTCTTTTAACCTTATCTATTTTTACTTTGGCTCTGTCAGATATCATGATAGCCAACCCTGCCTTCTTTTTCTCATTTGAAGCCCAGAAGATTTTGCTCCATCCTCTCATTTTCATTCTATGTCTGTCTGTCTGTCTGATGTGTGTTTCTTGTAAACAACATATGGTTGGGTTTTGGTTTCTAATCCACTCTGCTATTTGCTTCCATTTTATGGGTGAGTTCATCCCATTCACATTCAGAGTTATAATTATCAACTCTGCATTCCCAGACATTTTGATTCTCTCTCCTAGTCCTGTCCTTTCTTCTTTCACTGTTTCCTTCTATACCAGTGTTTTGTTTTTAATCAGTTCCTATAATCCCCTCCCTTGTTGTACTTCCCTTTCTCCCCCCTCCCTTCTTAGTCCCCTCTTATTGTTCTTTGAAGCCACGTGGTGCTCCCTGCCCCCAAGTCCTCTCCCTCCCTAGTATTGCTTCCCTCCCTACCAGTCCCTTTGTTACCCTTCTACTTCTCTATAGGGCGTGAATCAATTTTCTGCCCCTATGGATCTGATTGTTCTTCTCTAAGTTGATTTCAATGCACTTAAGTATTGAATATTCCCTCTCTCTAACCTCTTTACTCTTACAGTGTATTGTTATTTTCCCCTGTTGGTCCCATGTGCTTCTTTATGGAATATAAATTTATTCCTTTTTGTTTGCTTTTCCTTTTTTTCTTATTGTTATCTTCTCCCCCCCCCCAGTTTTGCATATATTTATACATATATACATACATATATTTATATATCTCTTGACGTTTCATCCTATACAGTTTGTCCCTGTTCCCTCTATGTAAACTTATTCTAGTTACCCTGTTAGTAATAATAATTTTTAATATTTGCCAATACCTTCTTTTCTTCTTGGGATATAAATTGATTGAACTTGTTGTATTCAATTAACTCAAGAATTTAAAACTCAATTAATTCAAGAACTTCAGGAACTCAAAAAACAATCAAGAGAGACTGAAGACAATTTGAAAAAGGAAATACAAGAGCTAAAACAAGAAAATAAAGTCTTAAAAGCCAGAATTGGCCAGCTTGAAAATGAAGCAAAGAAGGTAAAAGATGATCTATAAAGAAAATCAGACCAGAAAGAGAAGGATGACCAAAAAGCAAGGGATGAAATTCAGTCTTTAAAAAACAGAACTCAACAACTAGAAGAAAATGACTTCACAAGGCAGCAAGAATATATTAAACAAAATTTAAAAAATGAAAAATTTGAGGAGAATATGAAACACCTCATTGTTTCAACCAAAGATCTGGAGAACAGAGCTAGAAGAGAAAACTTAAGAATTATTGGTTTATCAGAACATCATGATAAAATAAAAAGTTTAGATAGCATTTTACAAGAAATTATCAGAGAAAATTGCCCAGAAATTCTTAAACAAGAGGGAAAAGTGGAAATTGACAGGATCCACAGATCACCTCCTACATTTAATCCACAACTGACAACTTCCAGGAATATTAGAGCCAAATTAAAAAACTACCAGACCAAGGAAAAAATATTACAAACTGCCAAAAAGAAGTCATTCAGATATCAGGGAACCACAGTTAGGATAACACAGGATCTGGCTGCATCTACATTGAAGGACCGGAAGGCATGGAATACAATATTCAGGAAAGCAAGAGAACTGGGTCTACAACCAAGAATCAACTATCCAGCAAGACTAACTATATTATTGCAGGGGAAAGTATGGTCATTCAATAAAATTGAGACCTTCCAAACATTCATCAAGAAAAAAATGGACTTAAACAGAGAGTTTGCTGCCCAAACCCAGAACTCAAGAGAATCAACATAAGGAAATTAAGAGAATGGGGGGGAGGAGAAAAAAAATTCTTTTCTTTAAGGGAAACAACAAGTTCAATCAATTTATATCCCAAGAAGAAAAGAAGGTATTGGCAAATA
Organism: Gracilinanus agilis; assembly: GCF_016433145.1. Taxonomy (NCBI): domain Eukaryota; kingdom Metazoa; phylum Chordata; class Mammalia; order Didelphimorphia; family Didelphidae; genus Gracilinanus; species Gracilinanus agilis. The sequence continues at coordinate 575,986,257 of NC_058131.1, forward strand.
TTAAAAATTATTATTACCAACAGGGTAACTAGAAGAAGTTTACATAGAGGGAACAGGGACAAACTGTATAGGATGAAATGTCAAGAGATATATAAATATATGTATGTATGTATGTATGTATGTATGTATTTCCAATAAGAAAAGGTATGGATCATAAAAGGGGTCAAAAGAGGAGTCTCAGATTTTTATCTATTTGAGACTCTTTTTCTCTTATTGGCCTCCCACAAAGCCCCATATCATTCCTTTGTATTATACCTCCCTTCCCTCTGTTGCAGTCCCTGTTCTGCTATCCATTCTCCAAATGCCATACTTGATATGCCTAGTTAGGAGATATGTACTTACAGGAAAATTTTAAGACTTGGTAGAATGAAATAAAGAGGTAATTGGACCAAACTTACTTTAAAAAAAAAAAGCTCTTCATTTTAGCAAAGTACTGTTTTTCTATTTCTTTCCTGCAAAATTAGGGAAATAATTCAAAAGTATCTCACAGAGATAATGGGAGGGTTAACAAATAACAACTGTGAATGAAGTACTCTGCTTTGTGAAGTTCTATGACAATGAGAATAAACAGTAGAATTTTCATCTAATATCCACATTTATGCATACCAGAACAAAAGTCTATCTTTTTAAATGACACAATTTAATTCAACAACCATTTAATAACCACCTACTGTGGACAAGATGTTGGCAATAGAAGGATGAAAAGTGACAGCTCCAGCCTTCAAGGATATTATATTCTAGGAGGAGATGAGGTATGTACAAAAATAATAGCATGTTAGAAAATAGTTAAGTTTGTACTTCCATACTTTGAAGGATCAGTGATCTCACCAATAGGAATACTCCCTTCAGTAGGCAAGATCATGATCCTTCCCTATTATTTATCCTGTGCTATTCTTATCATTAATTTACTTAATAAAATCAAGTTCAATTAACCAAATCAATAAACACTTATTAAGCAATTGCTATGTGTCAGACATTGTCCTAGGTCAGTGATGGGCACCTTTTGAGCTTGATGTGTCAAAATTCACCAAAAAATGGAGCATAACTTGGGTAGTATGTCACTTCAAGAAAAAAAACAACAACATAATTTTGCAATATTTATGTTTTAAATGGCAAAAATGTATAATTATAATATATAACTGTATTTAATAAACCAAAAACTAATTATTTAACACCTGCTTAGTGATATTTGTTTTGGCCTACAGACCTCCAGCACAGAGTGTCTACACTACAGCAAATATTTCATCCTCAGCATGTGGCCCCTTACTTCTCTGTATGCGGCCGCGTGTCATCGAAAACGGCTACGTGTGTTAGTGCTGACGTGTGTGTCATAGGTTTGCCATCAGGATCCTAGGTGCTGGGTAATGATCTTGTCTTTGTGTAATGATTTATTTAGAATTAAGGAGGAAAGACACAGGTTATGCTCACAGAAAACTTATCTGATTACAATTTATTGATTTTCAAACAAATGATACATGAAGACATGAACATAAAGCGCGTTCAGAAACTTGTCAGCTCTTCAAGGAAAGCAAACTAGTAGCTCCTGAAAACTAGGGTTTATATTATTTTATATTCAGGAGGAAGCAAAGGGAGGTAGTATCTCCTGCTAATTTGCCACTTTGGTGTAAGCCAACCTTAAACACCTTTGAATAAGCCAAGTCTAAAAAAGAATGTACATAGAGGTTGTTAAAATTATTTTAGCATATAACAGTTATATCTGTGGATCCATGGATCACTAGAGCTTTTCTAAGTGTCTCTACTCCCACATTTTGAAGTCCTTGTTCCAGAAGCTCCCTGTTGAAACAAAAAGTATGAATCAATTTGGGCAATTTCTTACTTCTGTGGCTCATTGCTTCCATCCAGATGTTGTAGAAACTTCAGTAACTGGAACTGTTCTGATAGGTAGTCACCAACTCCCTTTCAAGTACATATCTCTATAAGGTTCAAAATATGAATGGGTTTATTAAGTAGGTGGATAATTTTTTTTCTGTGCATGAGATCTGCTCCCCATAGGTTTTTTGGTTTTTTTAAAAAATCTCATTCATTTATAGTACTGCCTTGGGTGTCCAGGCATCCAGTAGGAAGCACAAAGGTATTATTTATCCATATCAATAATTCTCTTTATGTGTTATCATAGCTCTTGCCTCCAGTGAGCAGATGAAACCCATTCCTGCTTCCTCCATAAGCTCCTTTTGCTAATCTGGTTCCTTCAGCTTTCCTCAATTCCTAGCAGATGACTGTCATTCATCATTCTCTGTCACATCCCCATGTAAAAGTCTGTTGTTGCTCTATATAAAGCTTTCTATAGCCTTTGACGATGGTTCAAGATATTTTCTGGGCTGAGGGTACTGTTTAGCTTATCTCTCCATCTGCAACTCTCCTTGGCTACCAACAGATTACAATTATTTCATTTTCCAAGGAATAGTGTTATTTCAGTACCTATAGGGGGGATAGTGCTTAAGAACTCTTTGGACAGAGTGCCTCAAATTTATCTCACCTACCAGTGTCTCCATTTCTAAATGCTGCTTTTGTCCTATGGTTCCCAAAGAACAGTGTTCTACATATAAAAGATCTTGTAGGTTCCAGATCCATTATATTCTCTTGGGCCTTATAGAATCTCTCTCTCTGTTTCATTCTTTGCACAGCACTTGACACACAATAAATACTAATTAAAAGTTTTTCGTCTTCCATTCATTCCATGCTGGCAAATGCTGACTATCATAGTTTTGCTTTGTTTTTCTCTCCCAGAACTTCCCAAATGTGTCAACACTCTCTACAAGTCTAGAGACCTATGAAGCATACTCACACTCTCTTCCCTATTTTCTCTCAGGCAAGAGAGATTTCCCCTGGGAAGCTGGATGGGATTATTCAAATTACTTGTGGCTTATTCCTGAAATAACTTGAAAAAGGAAGAAAGATCAGTTCCAGATTCAGGAACTAAATGAACATAATTACAAAATGCTTTTCACACAAATAAAGACAGACCAAAACAAGTAGAGAAATATTAATTGCTCAGTGGGAGATTAAGTCAATATAATAAAGATGACATTTCTACCTAAACTAATTTATTCAGTGCCATACCAATTAAAGTATCAAAGAATTATTTTAAAGAGCTAGAAAAAATAATAGCAAAATCTATATGGAAGAGCAAAAGATCAAAAATATCAAGGGAATTGATTTGAAAAAAGGAAAGGAAGGTGGCCTGGAAGTATCAGATTTCAAACTATATTACAAAATAGTAATCATCAAAACAATCTGGTACTGGCTAAGAAATAGAGTGATGGACCAGTGGAATAAATTAGGTACAGAATATACAGTAATAAAGGACCATAGTTAATAAATCCAAAGATCCAAGCTATAGGAACTCACCATTTGACAAAAAATTGCTGGGAAACCTATAGTGCAGTTTGGCAGAAACTAAGAATAGACCAAGATCTCAGACCACATACCAAAATAAGGTCAAAATAGGAATATTATTTAGATATAAGGAGTGATATCCTAAGCAAATCAAGGGAGCAGGGGAAATTACCTGTCAGATTATGAATAAGGAAAGATGACCAAACAAGAAATAGGGAAGATCATAGAAATTAAAATGGATAATTTTGATTATATGAAATTAAAAAGGTTTTGCACAAACAAAACCAATATAGCCAAAATTAGAAAGAAAACAGAAAACTGCAAAAAAAAAAAAAATAGCAAGTTTCTCTGCTAAAGAGCTCATTTCTCAAATATATAGGAAACTGGGGGCAGCTGGGTAGCTGAGTGGATTGAGAATCAGGCCTAGAGGCGGGAGGTCCTAGGTTCAAATCTGGCCTCAGACACTTCCCAGCTGTGTGACCCTGGGCAAGTCACTTGACCCCCATTGCCCACCCTTACCACTCTTCTGCCTAGGAGCCAATACACAGAAGTTAAGGGTTTAAAAATGTAAAAAAACAAAAACAAATATATAGGAAACTAAGCCAAATTTATAAAAATTAGAGCCATTTCTCAATTGATAAATGGTCGAAGGGTGGAAACAGGCAATTTTCAAAAGAAATCAAAGCTTTCAATAGTCACACAAAAATGCTCTAAATCATTACTGATTATTGTTCAGTCACTTCAGTTGATTAGAAAAATGCAAATGAAAGTAAAGCTGAAGTATCACTTTCCACTTATCATATTGGCTAACATGATGGAAAAAGAAAATAATAAATGCTGGAGGGAATGTGGGAAAATAGATATATTTCATTCATTCATTCATTCGTTCGTTCGTTCCTTCCTTCCTTTTCTCTCTCTGCTTTTTCTTTCTTTCTTTCTTAACCCTCTTCTATTAGTATTAATTTTTTTTTAGAAAAATTTTCCATGATTACATGATTCATGTTTTTACTTTCCCCTTCATCTCCCTTCACCCCCCCCCCCCGCCATAGCCAACACACATTTCCAATGGTTTTAACATGTGTCATCAATCAAGACTTATTTCCATATTATTGATAGTTGCATTGGTGTGGTCCTTTCGGGTCTACATCCCCAATCATGTCCGCATCAACCCATGTGTTCAAGCAGTTGTTTTTCTTCTGTGTTTCCACTCCTGTAGTTCTTCCTCTGAATGTGGGTAGCGTTCTTTTCCATAAATTCCTCAGAATTGTCCTGGGTCATTGCATTGCTGCTAGTACAGAAGTCGATTTTATCACAGTGTATCAGTCTCTGTGTACAATGTTCTTTTGGCTCTGCTCCTTTCACTCTGCATCAATTCCTGGAGGTCTTTCCAGTTCACATGGAATTCCTCCAGTTTATTATTCCTTTGAGCACAATAGTATTCCATCACCACCATGTACCACAATTTGTTCAGCCATTCCCCAATTGAAAGGCATACCCTCATTTTCCAGTTTTTTGCCACCACAAAAAGCAAGGCTATAAATATTTTTGTACAAGTATTTTTATCTATGATCTCTTTGGGGTACAAACCCAGCAATGGCATGGCTGGATTGAAGGGCAGGCAGTCTTTTAGAGCTCTTTGGGCATAGTTCCAAATTGCCATCCAGAATGGTTGGATCAGTTCACAACTCCACTAGAAATGCATTACTGTCCCAACTTTGCCACAACCCTTCCAACATTCATTACTCTCCCCTGCTATCATTTTAGCCAATCTGCTAGGTGTGAGGTTGTACCTCAGAGTTGTTTTGATTTGCATTTTTCTAATTACTAGAGATTTAGAATACTTTCTCATGTGCTTATTGATAGTTTTGATTTCTTTGTCTGAAAATCACCTATTCATGTCCCTTGCCCATTTATCAATTGGGGAATGGCTTGATTTTTTATACAATTGATTTGGCTCCTTGTATATTTGAGTAATTAGACCTCTGTCAGAGTTTTTTGTTATAAAGATTTTTTCCCAGTTTGTTGTTTCCCTTCTGATTTTGGTTGCATTGTTTTTGTTTGTACAAAACTTTTTAAATTTAATATAATCAAAATAATTTATTTTACATTTTGTAATTTTTTCTAACCCTTGCTTGGTTTTAAAAATTTCCCTTTCCCATAGATCTGACAAGTATGCTATTTTGTGTTCACTTAATTTACTTATAGTTTCCTTCTTTATATTCAAGTCATTCATCCGTTCTGAATTTATCTTGGTGTAGGATGTGAGATGTTGATCTAAACCTAATCTCTCCCATATTGTTTTCCAATTTTCCCAGCAGTTTTTGTCAAATAGTGGATTCTTGACCCAAAAGTTAGGCTCTTTGGGTTTATCATAGACTGCCTTGCTGACATCACTTACCCCAAGTCTATTCCACTGATCCTATTAGTATCAATTCTAAGACAGAAAAAATTGTGTGACCATTGGGTTTGGTTCAAGGTTACACAGCTAGGAAGTTATCGATTTCTTTCTAACACCTATTGGCTTCCTTAAAGTGGTTCTTTAATATTCTAGGTATTCAATACCATGAATATATTATGATCTATGAGAGAAAGAGCACCTTGACTCATCATTGATAAGACATGCCCCAAATTTTGCAAAGTCATCCTCTAAACAGGAGCATTTCTCTGCATTTATTAAGTACATAGGGAATCTCAAACAGGGCAGCCTAATAAATTCAAAGAGGGAGACTCAAAGATGAATAAAAATACAATTTTCTTGTACTGACACTGAGAAAACTGAGAAAAACAATTAGGGGAAAGGAGTGGATACTGACCTGAGCACCACTCTAATAATAATGGCTTGAATTTATATACTTTACAGTTTGCAATGTCTTACTTACATGATTTCATTTAATACAGGTAACAACTCTGCATTATTATTATTATTCACATTTTACAAATGAGGAAACTAAGGCTTAAAAAAAGTTAAGGTTAAGAAAGGTTAACGATAAGTAAAGTTAATAATTGCTTTCCCTAGGTCACATAGCTAGTAGTTGTCTCAGACAGAATTCAAATTTCGGTCTCCCTGATTCCAAATTCAGTATCCATGTTTCTGTAGGGGCTACATACCACACTAAGTTATGAAGGGTGCAGCTGGTTGTAGGTGGCAGATTGTTTTTGCAACTGATATATACAGAAAATAGCATTTCTTTGAATTTGTTCTGAAATGGGCTTTGAGATTCTGAAAAGCCTCTTTAGTTGGGAAAGTGGTAAGCTATATCATACCATTCTCACTATAATTTCTGTCCTTTTGCCTGCCCTACAGTCCATTTTCTCTAGCATTTTTCTTAGTGACAGTGTTTACTGATGGGTGGCAACTCAGATCAGAGGGTTTTCTGGCATCCATTCCTTCCTCGAAAGTCTTACAAGTTGCATTTTATTCGAAAAGGTCACATTCCAGAGTTTAGTTTAAAGGAACAGTTATAAGATTTACCAGAAGTCATTCTAGTCTCCTTGAAAATTAGTATCTGGGAAGTTTCTGGTTGCTTTCATCATCATGGTGTTACTGGTTCTCTCGTACAATTTCTCTCACAATATTCATATGGAACAAATCACATTTACATTTTAATACTAACGTTGCTTACAAGAAAGCCAATAAAATCTAATGCAGATAGGAAATGATCTATGGTCTTAACATTAATTATTGAATTTTTTTCCCTGAAAAATATATGTATTTTCCTTGGAAGATTTGAAAAAAGGATTCTCTATACTTTAGCTTCTAGAGTTTTATGGTTGTCTTCTTCAGATTTAAGCACCTACTTCATTTGAATCCTAATGTCATAGAGAAGAAACCCAAGGTTGGGAACTCACCTCAGGCCAGATCTTTCACCTGTTCTTAATCCTAGATTCATTCTCTCTTCTTTTGATTATCAGAAATGCTTAAAGCAATATAAAATGACTATTTTTCAAACTAAATATAGAACTGTTTCAAGAGAAGAAAAAGTTTACAAAGTTAGTGATCCATGCATCCTATACACAGAAAAGAAATTTTGAACTTTGTGATTGGACAAATGACACAAGAGGACTTAAGACATATGTAGCTGCCCAGCAAAATATTGTTGTCCATTTGTTGGTTTCTCCTTAATTAAAATGAACTACTCCCTAACATGAAATTTCTAGATAAAATATGAGTTTTGTTTTGCTTTTTAAGTGCAAAAAGTACTTCCGCTATGGAAATTGATCAATATTTAGAGATGAGGAGATTTATTAAATTAAATAACAATCAGGGGCAGCTGGGTAGCTCAGTGGATTGAGAGCCAGGCCTAGAGACAGGAGGTCCTAGGTTCAAATCTGGCCTCAGACACTTCCCAGCTGTGTGACTCTGGGCAAGTCACTTGACCCCCATTGCCTACCCTCACCAATCTTCCACCTATAAGTCAATACACAGAAGTTAAGGGTTTAAAATTAAAAAAAAATTAAATAACAATCAGAGGGGCAGTTGGGCAGCTCAGTAGAGAGCCAGACCTGAAGATAGAAGGTCCTGGGTTCAAACTTGGCATTAGACATTTTTTAGCTGTGTGACCTTGGGTAAGTCCCTTGACCCCAATTGTCTAGCCCTTCTTGCTTTTCTGCCTTGGAAATGATACTTTTTATCAATTCTAAAACAGAAGGTAAGGGTTTTTAATACAACAACAACTATTAGGGGCCTGCTATGTGCAAGTTACTGGAAATCTAAAGACCAAGATGAATTGTCTTTTGACATCAAGAAGCTTACATTTTACTGCAAGTAAGGGATGTACACAAATAAGTATTACACAAGGTAGAGTGCAAAGAGGACAAGAGAGATCAACATGCTCTTGGAAAATCCCAGCTCAGAGAACACTAGCCAAAAAGAGAATCAGGAAGGCATGGGGGTGGCTTATACAAATGCATGAAGGTGGGCGATGAAATGTCAAGCTTAAGACTAATGGACCTTAGCAGGAGTAAATTCTTTTTTTCTCCCTTGACTAGGAGTTAGGAAGCAGAGAGAATGTCATCCCTTCTCAGTCCCTGTCTAGAAATTCTCTTAGCAGTATTAGCTTAGCTGAACTGGAGAATATATGAAGAAGGGGAATAGAAAATGAATAGGAAAATAGAAGCCAGAGTGTTTAGGACGTAAAGTGCCAAGGTTAAGAGTTTACATTTTCTTCTACAGGCAATAAAGAGATGCTGCAGGTTTCTTTGTAGACGAATAGTACAGACTGAGCTGTTCAAGATTATTTTGACAGCTGTTTGGAGAATGCATTGAAGGGGAGAGAAGACCGGGGATAGGGAGACAAATCTAGAGGCTATTCTAATATTCTAGGTGAAAGATTGATGGGGTGGTGACCATATGAATAGAGAAAAAATTTGAGTTAATCAAGAGTATCAAAATACTTTGCTTTGTTTTGAGAAGGAAGGCAGAGCAGTGAGAAGGTGGTCCACAGTGAAAAGTCAGCAAATGCTAACCCTTTGCCAGAATATGAACACCAACAGGACAAGGCAAGTCAGGAGGGAGCAAACTGAAGGATTCTATAGATGCAAGTTTAAAGAGTTTAGCCAAGACCCACAAGGAACAGTTACTAACAAACATGGCTAGACTGTCTGCTGGTAGGATAGAAGTGCTCTAGAAGATTCAGATAACTCAGCATCCCACACCAGAATGTCAGCTACTCAAGAGTGGCCCATCCAAATTTCAAGTGGTTCAGGGCATAGAGCTGCAAGACAAAGACAAGGTAATCAGGCAGCCTCAGTCCCAGAGTAGTAACCAAAAGGGACTAGTAGGGGTCAATATCCAATACGGATGATAGATCTGACACAGATTTTGTATCCAGAGCTTGTTGGATGGGGGCTACATCTGGAATAGAGCACAGGGAAAGGAGCAGACACTGGGATCAGAAATCACTGATGCTCCTATAGTAATAGAGGCATGAGTTGAATCTACATGTGTATGCCCTATCCTCACCTATGCCAAGACATGTACATTTGTGGGAGAGTGCACATCAAGTTTATAGGGAAAATATTTGATTGAGGCTTTTCTTAACTTGCCATTTCATTAAATGCTTTTGCTTTGAAATGGCTTCTTGGGGCTAAGAAAGGTAAAAACATCTGTTAGAGCTCATGAAATGAAGTTTTCAGGTAATGTGGACTCAAGGAGAACCTTGAATATAGAGTAGCCTTAACAGAGTGACACATATGTGAATTGAGGGTGAGGGAAGTACCCAGAGGTGCTACAGTAGAAAAGTAAAAAAATTATTCTAATGATTACTTAGCTTTATTTTTTAAAGGCGGTGCCTATAAGTATAGATACAAACAAATAATTGATGGGTGTGAAGAAAATTGATCAAAAATTATACATTCTTTTAGGACATTAAAGTATATATTTTTATATTTAAAAGAAAAACCAACATGAGATGAGGCATGAATGTTTCAACCAGTTAAGACTGGCATTTGTCTTTTCATGTCTCTGTTACAAAATGTCTCTATTGCAATTCCTCTACCCTCATACTCATCAACCCATTCAACAATGAACAGGCATAAATAGAGTCAAGATTAACATTATTTAGCATTAGGACGAATCAATTATTTCATGTTTAATGCTTTGTGTTTTCAAGTTCTACTCAGTATTACAATAAACTTCGATTATGAATAGCCAATAAGAACCATAAAAATACAGCTATTTTGTCTTCTTTGATTTATAAGGCAAGTTGAAAATTTTGAGTACTTGATCTCTCTTTTAAAAATTAGCCCACTAACAAACATTTTGAGGTGGATGGCAACGTTTGTAACAAAATCATTTTCTTAAAAATAATAAGCTTGCTTTCTGAATAATCCTCATAGTCTTGGGAGGTCCAAGATCTTAACCGGATTAGATGGAAAATTTGAAGAGGAAAGAAAGTATCTTTTTATGTATTTATTCATATTGCTTAGCACACTATGAGCACTTCGTGAATATTAAATAGGTCAGCTCTCCAGTATTCAAGGCCTGGTTATCTCTTCTGTGTACTATCTTGATTCCTTGTTACCACCCTTTTCCCTTATCATGGTCTTTTGACCATTTTCCTGCACTTACAAAACCTTTCCTCTAGAGTCTAGAGGATGGGTGGAGGAGACACAAACCAATTAATTTAGTTCTTTGTGAATAACTGGGAGGACTTGGAGAGAGAAACTGACAGATCCTTTCTAAAACTAAGTTTTGGAACTTTTGTGGATTTAAGCTATTTCTGTCACCTAATCACTGTGGATAAATAATAGAATGAATAATAGAGAGGCTGCCTTAAGAGCAAGAATGATGATAAGCCTGCAATAGCTGTTCTGATTATAATGAGCATACTTAGAAAGAGTGGTATACAATATTGAGGGAAGGACAAACTGGCACCGATTTACATCATTTCATCCCAGTAGAAGATTTAGGTGGAAATATTTGGGTGGATTTATTTCATTTCCTATGTGGCTTTTAGTCTTAGTTTCTATTTCCTGCAGGAACCTCATCATGATTATTCCTTAGATTTTAAAGGGCTCACTTTGTTTAATTATTTGTTATAAAAGGGAATTGACATCCTGAAAGGCCAGATAGAAACTTCTGGGAAGATTTATCTAAGGAAATAGCATTAGAAAATTTTGTCTGGTTATGTACATGCAGTATCTTGGTCTTGTTTCCAAAGGATATCCAAGTTTCATAAGAAAGGACTTTTCACGCCACCTATTGGATTTTATATGAACTTCACATCTTAATTAGTGTATTTATTTCTCAAATAGTAGGATCATAGATTTAGAGCTGGAAAGGACCTTAAAGGTAATTTAATTCTTCTATCAGGAAACTAAAATCCAAAGCTGTTAGGTGACTTATCCAAAGCCAGTGGTAAGTGGCAGAGCTAGGATTTGAAGTCCAGTAGTCTGACTTTAAATCCAGCACTCATTCTACTGTATCTTCCTTCTTTTCATGTAGAGACAGCAACACAGGGAGGATGGAGGGCTGACCTCACAGTCAGTATGGCTTGGATTCATGTCCTGCCTCTGAAACATACTAGCTGGGTGGTCACAAGCAAGTTATTAAACCTCCAAGTTACAGATGGGTTAGAGTGTCTCTATCAGGAGTTCTCTACATCATGAAAGTACAGATCTCGGCTCCTCTCCCCTTCAGGTAAGCAATATCCATCCATCCAAACTGAACTGCTAGCCTTTTCCTGATCTTCCCTGCCATCTATAAAGGGAAGCAATTATTAAAGTATGGCTTCATTGAGAAAGGGCTAGTCCAAAATGATTTTGCCTCCATTTTTCCCATTTTGAACAGTGTTACTAAACTGGTGAGTGGTTCATTTAAGTTCTAGACTATACTCCCTCCCAACTCACACATGCCACTATCAAATCGGGTTCCCAGAGTGTGACTGGCCACATCTCTCTTTCAAGGTCCCAGGGGTAACTTAGAGGGGCAGTGGGATTCTTTTTTCAAAAACCCTTATCTTCTGTGTTGTTATCAGTTCTAAGACAGAAGAGCAGTTAGGGCTAAAATTGAGGTTAAGTGACTTGCCTATGGGGTTATACAGCTAGGATATGAGGTCAAATTTGAACCCTCCAGGCCTGGTGTTGTACTTTGCTATCTGGCTGCCCCAGTAGAGTTCTTTTCATTGTATTGGCTCAAGACCCTATTTAGTCTCCTCCTCCCAATATCATTTGTCAGAGTCAGTATCTCCCTAAAATAATTCAACCGGTTAATATTTATTCAATAGAATTGGTAAGCCACTTATATTGAGTCTGTAGCTGCCAGCAGCCACAACATATTATTTTCGTGGGTGAGCACCTAAAAGGGAATTTGGAAATTGCAGGAAAATGGGCAAAGGGATTAAGAGAGGACATAAGGAAGAAAGAAAGACATGAGGACAAAAGATTCAGCAGCATGGGATTCTGTGTGCATGCTCCTCTGATGATGGAAAGAGAGAGCCATACGTGTCCCCAATTTTTATTGCAGAATCAAGGAATGGGAAATGGGAGGTAGTTAATGAGCATATGGCATGGCAGAAAATTTAACAGTGGCTTGGTTGACAACCACAAGATCAAAGAGGTGGAGGCTAAGATAATTTAGGACTCAGCGCCCTGCCCAGATATCCAATAGCCCTTTATACTGTAGGCTTAGGGACTGGTCAGAATACCATGAGATGAGAGTTTCACTTTGTTACAAGGATCAAGAAATCAATCATGAGAAATATAAGAATTATATCCATAAGTCTAGTACCTGATCATATTGTTTATAAGAGTCCATTTTTAATACATCTTTAATACTTTCATGATGAGTTCATGCCTGGATCCCAACAGAATCTCTTTTGCACAGTAATATTTACTGGAAAAGATAGAGTAAGAACTAAAGCATAAAATATCCTCCAGGAATCAGAGCTCACTTCCTCCTCTATACCCAAGGAGAGTGAGCTTAAACTTAAAATAGTTGCTGTAAAAATTCATCCTATCAAGTTTTTCTGAACTTAGTAATAAAGTCACCTCTTTTCTTGCAGAACCTAGTACTTTGGCTGAGGGACAGACTATCTTGGAGATTCACTGCTGGACTAGACCGCACAGGATGTTCTGCTTCTATCCCTGCCATGGACTCCTGCCATGGAACTTTTGATGCCTCTTTTGATCTTGCAGGATGATAATGTCACCTGGTACCAACAGTCCTTCACCTAAGCTCAGAAAAAAACTAAACACAGTAGGGATAGAAGGAACAACAGACTCATGTATTTCTAGGCTAGATGATGGCTGCCCTTCACCTGGAGAAGTATAAAATATTTCATTACTTGAAAGGGTGGACTCAAGTTCCTTTTTTAGAGCCCTTTGTATGCATACTCAGTTCTAGCTCAAGAGCCAATTGAAAGGCTTCCTCCCCCACTCCCACCAATAAGAAGAAAGTAGACAGAAAATAGTCACAGAAAGCAGGGCTCCTCAATTAAAAATATAACGACATGGGGGCAGCTGGGTAGCTCAGTGGATTGAGAGCCAGGCCTAGAGACTGGAGGTCCTAGGTTCAAATCCAGCCTCAGACACTTCCCAGCTGTGTGACCCTGGGCAAGTCACTTGACCCCCATTGCCTACCCTTACCACTCTTCCACCTATAAGTCAATACACAGAAGTTAAGGGTT
>NC_058131.1:576000062-576055993 GCF_016433145.1 Gracilinanus agilis
GGTTTAAAAATGTAAAAAAAAAAAAAAAAAAATATATATATATATATATATATATATATATATATCGACATGCATTTCCAGAAATAGGCTCCCCAAAGCTCTTTGTGGGTATGCAGCAAGCAGACAATATTGCTTAACTGCCAAAGACTGGGCCCTATTGGCTTGCCCTCCATTATAGTCTTCCCTCACTTAAAAATTGTTATTCTCAGCAAATTAGAGTATATTTTGAACATGTGTATATACTCAATCCAGAACAGTTCTTTGAGATCATGAGGAGGCATAAGCTTCCCCAGTGTCAAAAGGAAAAGAATCTTAAAAGAGTTAATGTGGAGCAGATCTTATATAGCCCCACATCCACAGATGAACATTATAGCTGTTCCCCAATGCTGAGTTATGCAGATTCAGCAAACACAAAACATTTTTACAAAGTTTATCTGAAATTACTGCTTTCTTAGTACTTAACAAAGGCTTGGTTTGGAATATCTTTCCTCAACCCAAAGACAACAAAAGAAAAGCACCTACCATGTGCTGTGCTAGTGCTCTACCTAAAAGGTAGGTGTTCTTATTTTCCTAATTTTGTAGTTGAGGAAAGTGAGGCAACCAGAGAGGTTAAGTGAGTTGCCCAGGGTCAGAGCTAGGAAGGGTTTGGGGTGACATTTTCACTCAGGTCTTACTGATTCCAGACTTAGCCCTCTATCTACTATGCTACTTAACTGACTCAAAAAAAAAAAAAAAAAGAAAGAAAGAAAGAAAGAAAAGAAAGAAAAGGAAAAGGAAATTCAGTTTCTTATTTCAGAAGGAAACTTGGTCCCTACAGAGCTTTGGGAGCCATATGGAACCCTTCCCAAGGTGATTTAGGATTTGGGGTTAGCTGGAAGTAACTTCTCACTTTGAGATAAGAACAAACTGTCTTGGGTGAAAATTCTTCTGTGAGTCCCTCAGTAGATAAGGCCATCCTAAAAGGAATATGGACACATTTCTAGGTGCCCCTTTTGACTCAGGGCACAGCAAACTTTCTCCAAGGGTCCCTATGCCATTGGCAATCCCCTTGATGGTTCAGGAAAATTTCCTCTGGGTCCCGATACCACACAGTACCCCAAATTTCTTCCAATGCATCTCTCACGGCAAAGGCAATCCAATGGAGTTTCAAATTTACCCCTCATTAGGATAGGCAACTAGAGTTATCCCTCCATTACAGGTAGATGAAGAAAAAGTCACAGATAACATTTTTAGTAAAACATTTCATTAAGTACCTCATACTATACTTGTAGAGAAGATGGAGAGATTTAGATTACAATAATACAATTAAATTGAATTGATTAGATGGTTAGATTTGGAAGATAGTTACTAATGGTTGTGTTCGTAGGGCAGAAAGCCTTCATTAGAGGGGGTCTGTGGTTGACCCTATGCTATTAACAATTTTATCAATAACTTGGCTAAAGGTATAGAAGAGAAGTTCATTAAATCTGCAGATGACACAAAGTGGGGAGGAATATGTAATACACTGGATGACAAAATCCAAAAAGATCTTAAAAACTAGAGCATTGGACTGAATCTAATAAGCTGAAATTTAATATGGATAAATTTAAAGTTTCATACTTAAGATTAACTTTAGAAGCACAGAATAGAGAAGACATGGTTAGACAATTTTTTTCTTTAAAAGATGTGAGTATTTTAGTGGATTGACACCTCAATATAAGTCAGTAGTATAATATGGCAGCCAAAAAAAAAATTCCCTCAATTCTTAATTTGAAATATATGTCCATTTCCTTAGCAAGTGAGCTAGAGTACATTTGCGGAGTGAATTTATATCCTGGATCCAGAACAGTTTTGTGAGATTCCTAGAAAGAATAAGCATTGTCCTTTCACTTGCTTCCCCAGGACGATATAGAAAAGAGTATATTTTAGAAGGACATGGATAAATTGCTTTAAGAACAATAGAAAAGGGCATGGATGGTGAAAGGCCTCTAGTCTATGTCATATGAGGTGGATGGCTATTTAATCTAGAGAAGATTCAGGAGTAACATCATTGTTATGTCAAGTTTGGATTTCAATTCAAATCAATTCAAATTCAAAATCAACTCTGAGGTATGAGGGAATTGAAGGAATTACAATAGCAAATGGTAGTGGGAATTGAGTAAACCACATTGACTCCATCTTGTGACTCAATTCTGCATCCAGCTCTCTTCCCTTTCTATTCAATTATGGATCTAGTTCAATTTCTATCTTGTGAGAAAATTTTAGTCAATTGTGGGAATTATGAGAAAACTTTATTGCGTTGTTTGAACTTAGCCCTGAATGGCTAGCAAAGTGGACTACCTCTACCTACTGCTTAGAAACCCTTAATTAAGCCCTTCAATTATGCTCACCAAAAACCCAGTCAGATCCAAAGACCCATTGTTGTACCCAAATTTTAATACCTAGTCCAGGTTCATGGCCGAAGGAAGAATCACACTGACAATGCAATATGCAAGAAGAGGCTCATTCTTTACTAGCAATAATAGCTAGGGTCGCTAGGCAGAGAGGCATGCCTGAACGACCCCTTGGAATTCTCAGCCAAGAGTTTATATAGAAATGTTTGGGGAAGGGGGTTGGTACATACATAATTATCAAGGTAGTGTCAGGGACAGGTGGTCAGGGAGCATCTGGGGAGGGGGGGGTTTCAGGGTCAGGGGTCTGGAAGCATTTGGCAAATATTATAAAGCAGGCAAACATAGACAAACATTCAAGAAGGTTAATATTCATCAGATAAGATAGCTTCAGTTTTAGGTTTATGATAGGGGAAGATAAGGAAGACTATGCTGGGAAACCTTGGGGGCTGGGGGTAGCTTGCCCAGGCCAGAAATAGTTCAGTAGACTGCCAGACTGATTTTTAAATCCAACACCATGCCAAGAGTTTTCTCACAATTATACATCTCAATCAGCCCATATTTCCTATTGGAGATCTGCCTCTCTACAATCAGTTATTGTTTCTTTAGTCCTTTGATTGAATACAGATACTGGAGAGAAGTAGAACACCTCTTTTTCTGATTTCAGGGAATTGTACCTCTTGTTTTTCCCCCTTCCACCTTGGAAAGTCTCTAATCTTTCCTTTAATTAGAAATCAAATTACCTAATTTTGTAATAGGCAACTAGGAGACTCAGTGAACAGATTACCGGGAAGTGGATAGAATTCAGGAAGATCTGAGTTTAATCCAACCTGACACTTATTTTACTAGTTGACCCTGGGTTAAGTCACCAACCCCATTTGCCTTAATTTCCTCAATTGTAAAGTAAGGTTGAGAAGGAAATGGCATACTATTCCAGTATCTTTGCCAAGAAAACCCCAGATGACATCACAAAGAGTCAGACACAACTGATAGGACTGAACAACAATTTTATATCCTGCTTAATTATTTTCTTGTAATTAATTGGTCTTATTTGATTGTTTTTAGTGCATAAAAGAATATTTCCTCCTGTATTTGGCAAAGATGGGGAAGATCTGGGACTTATTTGTTATACAATTGGAATGCATTGTTTAATAAACTGATATGCTGAAAAATTCAAGCCTTTGTTTCCTCAGTCATTTTATCTTTGGTCAGCCACAAGTACCATCTCACACTCATTAGATTGATAAAGATGACAGAAAAAGAAAATGTCAAATGCTAGAGGGGATGTAAGAAAATAGGTATACCCAATGTATGTGAACTAGCTCAACCATTGTGGAGAATGATTTAGAAATATACTTAAAGGGCTTTCAAATCATGCATCCCCTTTTGGCCCAACGATACTGCAACTAAATCTATTCCCCAAATAGATAAAATAAAAAGAGAACAGATTTATACGTACAAAAATATTTATAGTAGTTCTTCTTTTGGTGGCAAAGAATTAGAAATTGAGGTTATGGAATTGCTGAACAAGTTACAATTTATGAATGTTAGGAAATACTATTATTCTGAGGGGGATGATTTCAGAAAAACCTGAGAAGACTTATATGAACTGATGCAAAAAGAAATGAGCAGAACCAGAAGAACATTTTACACAGTAACAGCAATAATGAAAAGATAATCAAGTATGAAATTGTGAACTCTAAACAACACGATGTCCCCCCACAGTGCCAAAGGAATCATGATATCCACCTCCAGAAAGAGAACTGATGGGTTCAGTAAGTAGGCTGAAACATATTTTTTCTTTTTCTTTTTCTAGTTGTTTTTTGGTACATGGCTAATGAGGAAATTTATTTGGCATGACATCTTGGAAAGTCAGCTATTTGTTTTGAATGTTGAATGACTTCATTTTAAAACCTTGTTTAAAACTTTTGAATAAGTAGGCAGCCAGCCTGCATAAGATGGGGGTGGCACATGCTCACTAATTCCATCTCTTCATGAAACTGTAATGAGGGAGGAGCTGAGGGATTCTAATCCCATCTCCTCATAATTTATGTGGACCAGCAAGGGCTGAAGCAACACTTATCCAATATCCTCATTTAAAATGGGGACCAATCAAGATCATCTTTCTGTTAAATGGAAATTGCTTACTCCTATTTACAAAAAGGATAATGCAGATAGGATTGAGGCCCATTTACCATGCTGCCTTGGTAAGTTGACAAATTCCCTTTGTCTTATTTTCAGAATTTGCCTTAATTGATCAGGGTAAAACTCTGATTTAGATTTCTTTCAGCAACTTCCTATTTGTAATGAGCTTGGTATTTCTTGCTTTCTCAATAGGTGGAGGAAGGAGGTAGAGAGAGGAAAAAAAATCTGGAACTGAAAAAAAGAAAAAAGTCATGTTCAATTTGAAGGCCTTTCACATGGAAGAGGCATTATATTTCTTCTGCCTGGATTTTAAAGGAAAAGAAGGGAATGGAAGAAGAGAGGGAGAAAGGAAAGAGGGAAGAGGGAAAGAAAAAGGGAAAAAAGAGGAATAGAAAGGAAAAGGAAGGAAGGATGAAAGGAAAGAACTTCCTCATCTGCTCCTAAAACCCCTTTTTTGTAATAAATAAGTAGAATCAAGCAAAATAAATCCATACTTGGCCTCACCCAAAAATGTGTCTCATTCTGGGAACTTCTAGTCCAGCGGTTCTCAAATTTCTGGATCTTAAGATCTCTTAAAATTATTGAGGGACCCCCCTTCAAAGAGGTTTTGTTTATTTATTTCATCAATATTTACTGTATTAGAAATGAAAAGTCTTAGTGTTATTTTTTAATTAATTTTTAAAAATTCTTACCTTCTGTTTTAGAATCAATACTGTGTATTGGTTCCAAGATAGAAGAGTGATAAGGGTTAGGTGATAGAGATTAAGTGACTTGCCCAGGGTCACAGAGCTAGGAAGTGTCTGAGGCCAGAGCTGAACATAGACCTCTTGTCTCTAGGCCTGACTCTCAATCCATTGAGCAGCTGCCTCCTAAAAGTCTTAGTATTATTATGTGTCAACTTGGAAAAACACAGAACCACTAAAGTAGTCAGCAAAACCCAGTCTTTAATCAGGAAAGAGATAGTGTTCAATATTCGGCCACCACACAGATTCAAGCACCTAAAATCCACACAGATCCAAGGGCTCTGGGTCTCTGGGAATAGTATCTCTGAGAGGATCACCATGTGAGATGATTCTCCGAAGAACAATAAAACATAGGGATCTTTTATACCTTTTAGGGAACTCAGGACATCAAACATATACTAACAGGTTGTAACCAGGCTTGGAAAAGAGGCTGTAGCCAGAGCATAGGGTATCAGGGAGTGTTCTGCTACAGAATACTAAAAGGATGGTTCCTGCACAAGTGTTGGTCTTCTTGAAAATGGATCTCTGATACAATGGGGGAAACTTCTAAGACTAAAAGGATGATTGAACATTCCTATTACTCCTATTCAGGACACTTAATGGGTGATGGGAGATCCTTTATTCGGTTTAAAACAAAGTCACTTTGGGACTTCCCTTAAGGTAAGTTCCCAAGGGAAATGGGCAAACTTGGGGCTTCCAAAAAACCAGTTGACATATGAAAATAGTTTTGTCCTCACAACTCCCCTGAAGAGGATAACAGAGGTTCCAGGATCCATGTTGTAGACAGGCACTTAATCTATCATATCTCTGCCAAGAAGTCAGTACCAAATACTTTTGATGATTATTTATGATATAATTTGAAGCATAAAACTATTCATTTTTTCCTTCTTTCATTATTTCCCATAAGATACTATGCCATTTTTAGGCTTTTGTTAACTCAGTATTGGCTCACTTTTACATTCCCTATACCAATTGGTCCAAACATTCTCTTCTTTCCTGAAACCCTCAACTTCATACCTTTTCGCTCTCAGGTGGTCCCACTTATTTAAAGAAAAATTTAACATCATTCAATATGAACTTCTTCAACTTCCTTTCTCCATTCTTTTAAAACTTTCAGGGTCCTCACTTATCCACTCTACCTTCTTTCAGTTCTCTGCACTCCTTAGCAAGGCTAACTCCTCCACCTGTACCCTAGATTCCATTCCCTTCCATCTGCTCTGAGATCCTGTTCCAACAATCTGTTCTCTCTCAATACATTTTCAGTCTCTCTTTCTCTGCTTGGCTTCTTCTCCTCAATTTACAATTTATGTTCAAAGTTCTCCAAGCCAAAAAAACAAGATATCTAAATCTAGTTATCTTGCTGATATTCCTTTGACCATGCCAACAACTCCAGTTTTCTTCAGTGTATCTCTTCTCTACTTTATTGCCATTTTTTGGGGAAAAAAAATCTACATTTGCTTCTTCATGTCCTTATCACCTATTTAATCTTCAGATCTATATAATCAGCTATTTGTATTTTTTAATAAAGCAACTGCCAAAATCCCTTCTTTACTCCCCCAATGCTTAGTTTATTTTGAGGGAAGCATTACATTGTGTGTATATATACATATATACATATATATGTATATATATGTGTGTATGCACACACACATATACACACACTCCCATATATACATATGGACCTGGGTCTGATATTCTGACCCTGACACAATCTCTATGGGCAAAGCTACTAATGTCCTTGAGTTTCACCATTTCCAAATGGGCTTAATAATACTCTGCTTAGATCACTGGGTTGTATAGGGCACCTGAGTGGCGTTGGTGGCTTAGGATTGTTAAGGCAGGTGAAAGAAAATGAGAACAACCAGACTAGTGGTTAGCCCATGTTGCTCTAACGCTATGGGATTTGGACTTTATTTTATACTGGTTTCAAACAAAGAACACAAAGAAAGAGTCACAGCTGCGAAGGGGTTACAAATCATACACAATCCATTAAAGTCTAAAAAGTAGAGATATGGGTGCAAGGACAAGGGCCAAATTCCAACCACCAATTAGTAGGGGTTTACTTCTGGGAGCAGAAATAAATTTCATGGAGATGTTTACTAATTGTGTTCTGCCTTGATTTACAGATCTGCACCTGGTCAGATAGTCTGGACTAAATTGTCTGGCTCCAGTCCTTATCTAAGTAATATATTTTTTAGGGTTTAGGCTTCTTAATTATCAAGGAGAGAAATTGTCAAGGAGAGAAATTGTTAACTCAGTAGCTTCTGGTCTGGTTATGGACTCAAAGCTTTCCAATAAGTCTATAATGTTTTTCCAATAAGAAAAGGTATGGATCATAAGAGGTGTCAAAAGAAGGGTCTCAGATTTTTATCTATTCTCTTGTTGGCTTCCCACAGGGTTGCACTTAAGTCTCTGGGTCCTTATGAGTAAAGTGTTTTACAATACCTGATGTTTGATTTAGTTTGTGAGTTTCTTGGTGCAGATCGGAGATTTCATTAATATAGAGAATTTCTGGTAATGAAACTACTGCACTTGCTCTATAATCTATAATAGAGAATTACTTTTAAACTAAAAATGTCACACAAGTGGAAGCTTCAATACAGAAATACTTGAAGGATCTTCAATAAGGAATTCCTTTCATTTGTGTAGGAAATCCTTTCCACCTCTCTAGAGAATAATCCCTCAAAGACTTAGTGGACATCTTTTTTTTTGCTTGTATTCGTTTATGTTCTTTAACACAAAGTCAGGCACATAGAAACTGTTTCATAAATGCTTAACTTGTTGAATAGGGAGCTATCTAAACTACTAATAAGGTTTTGCATCCCCGGCTTAAAGCTATTGTCTTGCCCTATTTTGTTTTCAAAGGTCCTAAACTACTAAATTGAACTATTTCTCAACTCCTTGCCTAGAAGTTCCTCCCATTCTGTAAAGTCCAGTTCTAGTGCTGGGTTCTTCAAGAAGCTGCCCTGATCTCCCTGTAGGACAATGATCTCTCCTCATATCTCTTATAGCACTTTTCTAAGATCTCTCATTTTCACTAGAATCATAGTTATTTGTGGATGCCTGACCTGTGACTAATTTCCTTGAGAACAAGAGTCTAAATATATGTCTATTGCCAGCACCTTGCTCAGTACCTCATATGTAACTAATCATGTTTTCCTTGACTTTACTTGTTATAAGGCTGTCTATGAAGTGTTAAAGAATGTAGAAGGCCCCCAGGACATTCGGTATGTTGTGCGGGCTTGAGGTGAACCTCCTGGGTTTGGGATAGGTACTCTTTGCAAGAATGCAAAACTCCAAAACTTAGGTTAAAGATAAAAAGAAGTTTATTAATTTAGAAGGTAATGTTGAATTTGGCCTGGAGGATAGCATTGATGGAAAGTTGCCTCCCAGAGGACACGGATTCTGGGGTCTTTATGCTCTTTACAACAGATAATAAGTGACTTTAGGAGGGTATACACTTAGGCACAAAGGGGGTAATTGGTCATCTAACCCGGGCTAGAGCCGTGTCTTATGTCCTAAAGATATAGGGGGTGACCTCATAGTTTAGAAGACAAATAGATGTCTTAGATACAATCCGATGTAGCTCTGTGTACATCATGAAACACAGGAGACCATCCGAGGATAATTCTCTCAGGGGACTTTCCCTTTGATGTAACAGGTTCTTCTCAGAAGTTTTGATGTTTACCACTTAAACACATGGGTTGATGCCGACATGATTAGGGATGTAGATTCGAAACAACCACACCAATGCAACTATCAATAATATGTAAATAAGTCTTGATTGATGATACATGTTAAAACCAGTGGAAATGTACATTGGATATGGGGGAGGGCGAAGAGGAAAGTAAAAACATGAATCATGTAACCATGGAAAATTTTTCTAAAAAACTAAAATATTTAAATCTTAAAAAAAAAAAAAGAAGTTTTGATGTTTTAGGGTTGGTAGTCACAAGGATGCAAAGGAATTTTCCTGCTTACAGTTTGGCTTAAAAAACTTCTATAATTTGGAGGTACAACGTCCCATGCCAGGTATATATGATTTATGAGATGGCAAGAACACAAGAAATGTACAGTTTGAAAAAATGTAGATAAGCTGAAAATCTGGGCCAAAGCTTTACCTAAGCATCTTCTTGGGGCATGTGACTTGATGGTTGAAATATTAAAATTCATTTAATAACAAGCATTATAACCATTTCATTGACAATTCAGTAAATAAAACTGATATAAAAATAATAAGCACTATGACAGTTTCAATGACAATGATACAGTACATAAAACTGATATTAAAAATAAATAATAAACATCATGGCTAATTCTTGATAGTTATATAGTAAATAGATTTTTTAAAAATTAGTCAATAAGCACAATGGCCATTTCATTGCTAATTCAGTAAATAAAACAGATTTTTTAAAAAATTGGCCTAATTTTCTCTCTCTCTTTTTTTTTTTAAAGGAAGGGGTTAGGGGGCAGCTGGGTGGCTCAGTGAATTGAGAGCCAGGCCTAGAGATGGGAGGTCTTAGATTCAAATCTGGCCTCAGACACTTCCCAGCCGTGTGACCCTGGGCAAGTCACTTGACCCCCATTGCCTACCCTTACCACTCTTTCTACCTTGGAACCAATACACAGTATTGACTCCAGGATGGAAGGTAAGGGTTAAAAAAAAAAAAAAAAAAAAAAAAAAAAAAAAAGGAAGGGGTTAGTGACACCTAAACAGGTGTGGTCCTATGGACTCTGAGCCCAAGTACCACCAGCCTCAGATATCTGACAGCAGGAAATGATTGCAGGCGTCAAACAGGACTCCAGAGGCCACATCACCCCAGCTGCAGGAGAGGTGGGTGGATAAAGTCCCCAGAGGCTAGTCTGCGGCTGAGGAGTGTTCTGCCTGAAAGACCCAGCACCCAGGACTGGCCCACCTGTTCCCAGCCCGCAGGGACTTCAAGTCACCTTCCCGGGAGGGGCCTGGGAGCCCAGGTTTGGGCTGGAGGTGACCATCGAGAGAGAGGACAGAGTGGCCACGGGAGGCGCAAGGCCGCTCCCTCCGCTCCTTCCCACAGTTCCCTGGCTCTCTATCCCGGAAGCTGACGCAGTGCGTCGGAGCGAAGGTTGTTAGGCTGCTGGGTGCCGAGTGAGGCAGTTGGTGGTGTGTCTTCAGGAGCGTCAACATGCCTGTGAGTTGTTCACATGGGCCCTGCGGCAATCTGGCCGTCCTGGAGCGTGGGCGGGGATGTGTCCAAGGCTTGCCCGGACATGCCCGGGTCTGGGGCTGTTCCACTTTGCTCCCACTCGGGGTCACCGGTTCCCTCTCCCCTTTATGTGTCCGAGTGGGTGGGTGGGTGGGTGGGTGCGGAAACAGGCTTGAAGAGGCGAAGGGACTTGAATAAACCGTTGGGATATGGACTCGGGTCTTTGGACTCCCAACGAGCGTCTCTGAAGTTTCCCCCCATTTCTTTAAAGAAAAAAAAAAAATAAGACTTCTCCAGGGCTCCCCTCCCCCCTTTCCCTTACTTCTGTTAACCTGGAGCATTAAACCCTTCAAGGAAACGCTTTTTCCTCCCTCGATTAGGAGTTTTGAAGGAGGGCCGGGGGCTTGTCACATTCCTAAAGCTTTGATTTTGTGCTACTGCTTTGATTTTTGTTTGTCTAGTAAAGAGGAATCGATGATTAAGCTTCTGAAAGTAATTCCTATGTGCTGTGCGATATAGATGTATTCCAGGCTTCACATATGGTTGAAGTCCTGGAGCATTACGTAATGCAAACTAACAGTGACGCACTTTTCTGTTTTATTCAACAGTTGGCTAGAGATTTAGTGCATCCATCCCTAGAGGATGAAAAGAAGAAACATAAAAAGAAACGCCTGGTTCAGAGTCCAAATTCTTACTTTATGGATGTCAAATGTCCAGGTAAAATTTCAGTCTCAGATCTTTATTAATCTAATGAAATGAAACCTATCTATAGGAAATGATAGTGCAGCATATATGAAAACTCCCTAAACCTGAAAAGTGTAATTGGAAATTTAGTGACTCCTACAGGGCAATTTTCACACACAAAAAAAGGTTTCAAAAAGTCTTGTTGCAGCCAGATCTTTGTGCCTAGTTAGAGAATTTGGATTAAGGGAAAAAAATTTTTTTTTGTAACTTGGAAAATCCATTTTGGACTTTTACTGAATCAAGCTTTTCACACGGAGAAATTTCCTTTAAATGATAAAATGAGAAACATATTGACTTTTCCACTTAAAGTGATAGTTCTCTTGCTGAGTTTAGCGAATATTATTTTGCTTCTTTGTTTCATTTTTGAGCAATGCTGTTGCTTTTTTTTAGGTTGCTATAAGATCACCACAGTCTTCAGTCATGCCCAGACAGTGGTTCTTTGTGTAGGTTGTTCAACTGTGTTATGCCAGCCTACAGGAGGAAAGGCCAGACTCACAGAAGGTATGGTTTAGCATTTTCTAATCCAGATATAAGATTGTTAGAGTATGAATGTTCTAGTTTTAAAATTTTCAGTATAGAAAATTTCATAAAATACAACTTAAGGTTACTCAAAGATTCTTCCTTTTAAAAAGGGATTGTTCTTTTAAATGGCTTTTGTGCTTATCCTATATAATTTGTTCAGGTGTTTTACAGATACAGATTAACTAATCTGATTCAGAAGCAGAGAAACTTGAGGCTAAAGTGTGTTAGCTCTGACAATTGAAAATCAATCAGAAAAATCTAAAGAAATTGTAATGTATGTAATTGGAAAAATTATTTAATTTACCAACATTTTTCAGGAACACTTATGAATAAAGTAAGATGCACTTGCATTTCTTTTTAAGGCCACACAAACAGAAAAGGTAGTGTGTGTTTGGGATTCGAAGACAATATTTTCTACTTTAAATGTCTCAAACATTTTCATTAAAGTTGTTTTTATAGTTTATCTTCTGAAATGAAACAAAAACAGTTAAGTATACCCATGTAGATCTTTTCTTAAAATATGAAAGTTTCATTTGTCAAGTGGTTGAACATCCAATAAAGCATAAATCAGGTTGCTTCCAAAAGCATCTGACAATCACTTTAAGGCTTACACATAAATCTAATTATAATTCCTATCTTTCAGTATTATGATGACAATAAATCATGTTCTAGAATAGTATCTGCAAAATGTAGGTGGTACTTGAAAACAAGAAGTAGCATTTTGGAAATCTGAGCTCTGCAAGTATAAGGCTTAATGTATTATGATTTTATTTTCTCCTTCTTTTGGGATCTGAATGTTTAGTATAAGTATTTGAGCTCAAAGGAAAAGATGATTACTAAACAAAAAGCAATATATTATTGGTCTGGTATGTTTTCAAACAAAGGCAGTGAGGCACAGTAGAAAAAGCTAGCCCTAGAGAGAGAAAGGCTTCCAGTTCTGCCTTTCAGTACTCTAGGTCACTCTGTTTCAAAAAAGTGCCTCCCTGCAAGGGAAGAAGGAGTTGCATCATCTTTGTATCATTAAAATCACAGGTCCAGCCTCTTAACTTAATTTTAAAAATTTGTAAGTCTAGAAGCCTTTCAAATTTTGCTGTTGGCCTGATTGTTTATCACAACTCCTGAGAGATCTCAAGGCAGTAATTCATAGTAGAATGCTTTCAGTGGATTTCTTTTCTTACAAGAGTTCAGCTGAGTGCCAAGCCTGGAGTCAGGAAAATCTGGCCTCAGACACTTCCTAGCTGTATGGCCCTTGGCAAGTCACTTTAGAATTGCTGATTGCCTAGCCTTGCCACTCTTCTTTCTTAGTTAGAATTAATACTAAGACAGAAGATAAGGGTGGGGGGAAAAAAAGAATAGGAAGGAACTCTACTGAAAGTGACTTTGGACAATACTATAAATCTATTCCTGGAGATAAGGACCTCACCTTCCATTAGATTTCATAAAGCAGATTCAACTTCATAATTCGGGTCAATGGTTTTATAGGCCCTAGGTGGTAGAAGCAGAAGTGGTAATTACATAAGCCAAAAATTCAATTCTATTAAGAATTTTGAGTAAAAAAAGTAAAATTTATCCCTTTACAAAAATTTAATTTTTTAAATTCTAGATTATATAATATATAATAACTTCTAAGAAAGCACTTTTCTGTTTCTGTTGTGCAAGGACAGACTATCCTGTTATTTTTATCTGCTTCTTTACAGGTTGTTCATTTAGAAGAAAGCAACATTAATGACATTCAACTTCGTGATTCGTCATTATGTATATCTCAGAGAGCCTTATCTGTTCAGCAGTCCCAGTTAATCTGTCAATATAACTAAATTTTCCTTTGTAAGGTATATGGTAGTGGTCTGCTGTTTTGGAGTCTGTTTTACATTAAAATTTTGATTATATGCAACATTCTCCTAGTGTTTTTTGTATATGATTGTTTTCTGACTCTGCACACACACACATACCATAATCTTCAGCATAACTTGTAAGTGTTCTACTTCCATAAATAAGAATTATGAAATACTTTTAGCAAACATGACCTCCACTAAGCATTGTGCCTTTCCCTGTGTCTTATGCCTCTGAACCTATTCTTCATCTCAATATAACATCCAGGGGCAGCTAGGTAGGTGGATTGAGAGCCAAGCCTAGAGAGGGGAGGTCCTAGGTTCAGATCCGGCCTCAGACACTTCCCAGCTGTGTGACCCTGGGCAAGTCACTTGACCCCCATTGCCTACCCCTTACCACTTTTTCGCCTAAAAGTCAATACACAGAAGTTTAGGGTTTAAAATTTAAAAAAAAATGAAATCAATATAACATCCAGTCCCTCTATCCTTAAATATATGCTCCCAAATCATCATCCTTGTTCTGACTTCATTTACTTTCCTTCTCTGGCTTGATCCTGTAGTTAACTAGTTCAGCATTTCATTCTCTTCTCCCCTTTAATCTCTTTTCCCACCTCACCCCCTTGTCACAAAGGCGATAGCCTGGGAAAGAATTAAGGGGTTGAGGGATTGGAGGTCACAGCATGGACAAAGAACAGGCTTATAAGAAGTGGAATGCTAATAGATTGTGCTCAGGTAAGGGAATTTCTGAGTTCATGAACATGGAAATGGTACATTTGTGGGAAACTGTAAGATCAAAGGTATGACATCACTATATGTGGCTGAAGTGGGGTAGAGGAGTAGATCATGAAAAATGAGTTGAAGAACTGGAAGATTAGGGGTTTTAGGGAATATTGATTTGTATGTTGAAATTTTTTAGGCAGGCAGAGGTTGTGCATATGAAACCATGAGCCAGGTACTGCTCTCAATGGGTAAAGAAGATGGCTGTTCTGGTTGAGAGTAAACAAGTTACCAGAATTTTGATTGGGTCATATGGACTGACTCAGGCAGCTAAATGGCACAGTGGATAAAGTGCCTGGCCTGAAGTCAGGAAGACTTATCTTTCTGAGTTCATATCTGACCTCATACTAGCTGTGTGACCCTGGGCAAGGCACTTAATCTTTTTTGCCTCAGTTTCCTCATCTGTAAAATAAATGTAAGAAGGAAATGGCAAACCACTCGCACATCTTTGTCAAGAAAACCCAAATAGAGTCACAAAGAATCAAACACAACTGAAAAGACTGAAAAAAAAAATACAAGGATAAGGAAAAGACCATTTGTTTGGGTCCTTACTCTAGGGTAGGGTTTCTCAATCTGAGGTCTATAAATACCCAATAGGACTATGAACAAATTTCAGGGGGGTTGTTAATTTGCTGCCTAATATTCTTGTAACTATCTCAATTTAATTGGTTTCTTTTGTAATTTTCTGTATTTTATGCATTTGAAAATGTTATTCTGAGAAGAGATCCGTTACACAAAAAGGTCCCCTATAGGAGAGCCTTTAAAATGACTGAACAGAATGGAAGCATTTACTTGTTACTTATTCATTACAATTGCTCATCACTCCAAATATTGGTGAGCTTGAGGTGGTGGATAGAGACAGCAATGAATTTTGGCAAGACATCTGGGTCAGTATGACCTGGGATAACTGGGTTCCTGTAGCTATACTGAACTCACATTTACTGCCAGCTCCTTAGGTTTTCTCCCAAGATGGTAAAAAAAAAAAAAAATTTCAACCAGAAAGTTGAGCAAGTAAGCATTCAGTTCTACCTCTGAATCTCTGGAAGCACAGGCCCTCTAGTGCAGTTCGCATCTTAAATATGATAGTGTGGTGAAATATTCAAAATGCTTCCAAATCCAGTGTACTACAAAAGGTACCCAACCAATGATAATGATATATAGTGATAGTTATAACAGTCAAGAACTTCAGAAGAACTTTAAGAAGCAGAAAAATTATACAATTCCAGAGCAGGAGACATTGCCTGTAAAGTGAGGTTCCTTACTTGATGTTTGTTATACAAAATCACAGATGGGCTAGCAAAAAGCCTCCTAAAAACCAAAAACGAAACTAGGGACAAAATAATTGTGGTATTAAATAAACTGAACAAGTAAGCTAGTTTCACAATTATAGTAGTACATATATGCTGGAAATTAATATATATTTAATTTTATCTTCATTTTGTTTTTAATAACAAATTTATACATGTTTTCCAAAGTTATATGATTCATGTTGTCTATTCTTCCTTCTCCCTTCCCAGAGTTGACAAGCAATTCAGTCTGGGTTGTACATGTATTATCATGTAAACCATATTTCTATATTGTTAATTTTTAAGTGAATAATCTTATAAAATCAAAACCCCAAATCATATACTCAAATAAACAAGTAATAGATCATATGTTTTCATCTGCATTTCTACTCCAACAGTTCTAGAGGTGGATAGCATTCTTTTTCATAAGTCCTTCAGAATTGTCCAGATCATTGTATTGCTATTACTAGCAAAGTCTGTCATATTTGATTATCCCACAATATTTCAGTTACATAATGTTCTCCTGGTTCTGCTTATTTCACTCTGCATCAGTTCACATAGGTTTTTCCAGCTCTTTCTGAAATCATCCTGTTCATCATTCCTTACAACACAATAGTATTCTATAGCCATCATGTACCATATAACCATTCCCCAATGGAGGGAAATCCCTTTAGTTTGTCACCACAAAAAGCACAGCTGTAAATATTTTTATACAAACAGGTCCTTTCCCATTTGGGGGGAAATTAATGTATATTTAAAATAATTAATTAATGGATATGTTTTATGAGGTAGAAAATATTCAATAGGTAATTTAATATTCAATCAAACATAAGTTTAAAATGTTTAGGTACCCAGATCCTGAAAAAAGAAGGATTTCTTTACCTATAATGTGCCTTTTAAAGATCTATCCTTACAAGAAAATTATAACTTGAGAACTCTATATGTCTTGGAAGAATTAAGACATTCTTAATGCTTCATGGCCAAAGAGTAAATTTCAGGAGAGTTAGGGAAGAGGCACACACATTTTTTTTTTATTGAGGGTTATTGTGACCAAAAAAAAATTTTTTTTTAAATCTAGACCAAGTAAGTTAAAAGAAAGTGAATTTCTTTTTTTGGGAGGGAAATGCAAAAAAAAAAAAAATTAAAAATTCTACATTTCTTTCTAAGAGTAACAAAACATAAAATTGTTTCATAAAGACAGCAAATTAAAATAATCATGTTTTGTATTAAAGTCAAATAAGGTAAAGAGAACTTTATTGGGTGAGGAGAGGAAGGGAAGCAAAGGGATAAGATTGAACACTTTCTTAAGGTGGCCTATAGATCAGAGACATGGATAAAACATTGCTTGAATGTTTAACAAAACATTTTAATTCTCAAATCTAAAGTTTAGAAAGATATTCTTTTTTTTTAAACCCTTACCTTCTGCCTTGGAATCAATACTGAGTATTGGTTTCAAGGCAGAAGAGGGCTAGGCGATGGGGGTTTAGTGACTTGCCTAAGGTCACACAGCTAGGAAATGTCTGGGGTCACATTTGAACCCAGGACCTCCTGTCTCTGGGTCTGGCTCTCAATCCACTGAGTCACCTAGCTACCTCTTAGAAGTGGAAAGTGGAAGAACTCACTTTCTGCAGAAAATGTTTTATTCTCTTGTTGTGGAAAGAGGAGTGGTATAATCTATTTTATAAAGAAAAAGGTCTACTTTTGGGAACATTCCACCAGAGCCAGTTTTACAGATGTAGGTACTTATGGCATGGAGATGGCCTAGAAATATCTTTAAAGATCTTCTGACAGGATAGAAATACTGGCAAATTCTTCTACACTAGGAAGTACTTAATTCAATCAAACCGCGGGGTTGAATGGCAACTTTAGAGAATGGGCTATTTTCAACTCAGTATGAAATTTTCCCCTTTGAAACCCAAGACTGATCTTAGGATATCAAGAAAAAGAAAAAGGGTTCAGGCTAGTGTTAAGATCTCACAACTATAAATGAACCAGAAGACAAAAGGAAGTTGTAGCTAAATGGAAGATGGCTCACACATTCTCCTTGGAGAGGCAATTAAAGGTGGTGGTATGATTTAGAAAACATGGTTCAGGAAGTAGCTGAGTGGCTCAGTGGATTGAGAGCCAGGCTTATTCAAGGGAGGTCCTGGGTTCAAATCTGACCTCAGACACTTCCTAGCTGGGTGACCCTGGGCAAGTCACTTAACCCCCACATTACCTAGCCCTTACCACTCTTCTGCCTTGGAACCAATACATAGTATTGACTCCAAGATGGAAGGTAAGGGTTTAAATTAAAAAAAAGAAAGAAAGAAAGAAAGAAAAAACATGGTTCAGGAGTAAGAAATAATAGAGTTCAAATGCTAGTAGCCTACGCAGAAGTCTGAGGGCAAAAAAGAAACACCACTTCAAGAGGCAACACAGTGGAGTAGATAGAAAGCTAACTTTGGAGTCAGGAAGCTGTGGGCTAAGTCTTGCCTCAGACAGATACTGGCTATGTGACTAAGGACAAGTTATTTAACCTTTTGCCCCAGACATCTGAGATTGTAAATTGCAAAGAAGGTCTAATCTTCAACAGCAGAAATTCCTCACCGGAAAGTCCCTACACCTATGAAAGCACAAGTCTGGTCCTTTTGCTGCCTTCCCCCAACCAAAAAAAAACCCAAAATTTCCTGGGACATTTGCTTCTGTTACTTGGTTGGACACATCATAAATATTTCCAAAAAGACCATCACGAAAATAATTGCAGTGCTATGTGTCATCATCTATTGTAGAGAAATAGAGAAAATTTATTTATGATGACCTTGATAAAGACTTTCCAAATCAAAGCAAGGTGTGGTTTAATACTCATATCAATCTAAAAGTAGGCATAGAAGAGGGCAATGAAAAACATTGGGGAAAAAAAAAAAACATCAGGAGTGCAAAATGAAAAGATCAAAGGCTAACTGTGCTCATATATCATGATTACTTCCTTCAAAAGGACAGTTGGAATGTGGTAAGCACTAAAAAAGTATCATTTAAAAATAAAATTGATTGCATTTTAACTGAAAGAAAATTATTACTGATAGGGCAATCATGACTACCAACTAAGGTCAGACTACCAACTCGTTTGAACAAATATCACAATTAATATCAAAACTCAAAGAATAAAAAGATATGGCACACAACTGGGGCAACTCCAACCTGACCTTTTAAACCAGTTATTGATACTGAAAAATGGGAAATGGATAAAAAGAAACAGCCACTGACACTATTACAATTTCATAAGGAAGTTTAACGAATAATCACCACCTTTGTTCCTACACACAAGTCCTGCTGAACAAATGTTAAGAAGATCATTCAACCATTCGGATTGGATTCACTACAAATTTGTTTTACAGAACCTCAAATGAGCCCTCACTGCTATAAGGCAATCTGTTTACATTTCTCTAATTAACTCCCTCTTCTACTCACCACAGCAGCTCTTCCAAATCTTTTCAGTCCCCCTCATGCCTCTTAGGGCTCCCCCTCCCTCAACCTGCTCAATTGAGAACCTTACCTCATATTTTACAGAAAAGATTGAGGCCATTCACTTTGAGATCTCTCTTCTTCAACTCCTATAACTGTTTCCTCCTTCAACCCTGTTAAATGATGAAGTGGCCTTCCTCCTTCCCTCCACCTGCTTAAGCAATTCCATTCTATCTTGTGACCTTCAACAGATAGCCCTCTCCGTCATTCTCATTCTATCACTTGTTTTCACTCTTTCCCTAATTACTGACTGCTTCTCCACTGCCTACAAACATGTCCATCAACCCTATCCTTAAAAAACCTTCCCTTGATCCTCCCATCCCAGCTCTCATCTGAGATCTCCTTTGCCCTTTGTGGCTAAATTCCTTGGAAAGGCTGCCTACAGCAGGTGCTCCCACTTTCCTCTCAACTCTCTTCTTAACCCCTTACAATCTGGTTTCCAACCTTATCATTCCACCAAAACTGCTTTCTCCAAAGTTGTTGGTGATCTATATCCAATAGCCTTTTAAAAAATCTTCTCCTTTCTGCAGCTTTTCATACTGCTCATCACCCTCTCTTCCTTAATACTCTCTAGGTTTTGGGGAAATCATTCTTTCCTGATTCTACCAATCTGACAACTGTTACCCTGCTGGATCCTCATCCAGAAAGACCTTTTAACTGTGAGTATCCTAAAGGTTCTACCCTAGTTCTTCTTCTTCTCTCCCTCTATACTGCTTCTCTTGGTGATCTCATCTGCTGTCATGAATTTAATTACCATCTCCAAGGTGATGATGCTCAAATTTACCTCTCCTCTAACTTCTCTGCTGACTTCTAATCTCAGATCTCCAACTGCCTTTAAGACATCTTAAGGGGGCAGCTGGGTGACTCAGTGGATTGAGAGCCAGGCCTAAAGATGGAAGGTCCTAGGTTCAAATCTGGCCTCAGACATTTCCCAGCTGTGTGACCCTGGGCAAGTCACTTAACTCCCATTGCCCAGCACCATACAGCTCTTCTGCTTTAGAACCCAATACAAATTATCAATTCTAAGATGGAAGATAAGGGTTAAAAAAAAAAAGACATCTTGAACTGAATGTTTAGTAAACATGGTAAACTCAATGTGTCCAAAACCAAACCCATAATCTTTCTCCTTAAACCTTTCCCAACCCTCCCACTTCCTTTCCCTTCCCATTTGCTATAGAGGGCAACATCTTCACAGTCCCTCAGGTGCAAAATTCCAAGGACATACTATCTCTCACCCTCCATGTCCAATATGTTGCCAAAGGGAGCAACACTGCTTTAGAGTATAAATTCATTTGAAATTCCAGAATTAAAATTGAGTCAACCAAGTGCAATTAAGAGGTAGGTACATGATCTACATAAGTAAATCTAAACACATTGTCAACCAAGAATCAAGTAAGAGGAAGGGTATGAAAGCCATCATTAGAAAGATGTATGACTAGAAAAAGTAGGCCAGTTGGTTGGTGAGAGCAAGGGATAAAATGATAAAACTCTCCATGGGCTCTAAATGGCATCCATACAATGCCAAGAAGATTAGGGCAAGGTCCCTCTGAGTAAACTCCTTATGGAAGATTTATTGAAGACATGGATAAGAGTGGAATGGGGTAAGGGTATGGATGGATTAGATCTGCAGCACTTAAAAAAGTTACCTACTTTGATGAGCTCTCTATAGTCATACAAAAAAATTCTCCAAATCACTATTAGAGAAATGCAAATAAAACAACTCTGAGTTACTATGCCACACCTATCAAACTGGCTATTATGACAGAAAAGGAAAGTGAGAAAACTCGGAGGGGATGTGGGAAAATTGAGACACTAGTGCACTGTTGGGAATTATGAACTAATATAACCATTCTGGAGAACAATTTGGACCTATGCCCAAAAGGTTGTAAAACAGACACATCCTTTGACCCAGCAATACCTTTACCAGGTTTGTATCCCAAAGAGATAAAAAAAAAAAAAGTAAGAACCCCCATTGCCTACCCTTACCACTCTTATGCCTTGGAGCCAATACACAATATTGACTCCAAGAGGGAAGGTAAGGGTTAAAAAAAAAAAGTGTCTCAAAAGGTCAGAGGTCAAAACAGGACAAGCAAAGGTGCTCTTCCACTCTCATTCTATAAGGGGGCAAAAGTACACAAGGGATTACTCCTCTCCCCACCCACCACACTAGTGAGAACTGGGCCTAGGGAAATCTCCAAATTCTTGGGAGCTGGCTGAAAGCACCACAAACTCACCCCGGAGGGCTGTGCCAGATCTGGGCAGTGAGACACTCTGGGAATAGCAGGGGACTCACTCCCATGCTGCCATAGCTGCAGTGGCAGCAGCAGCACTAGCAGCTGAGGAAGATAGCACAAAGAACATCACAGATCTACCAGCCCTCACTCAGACTTCTGACAGGGAAGGGAAGATAGTACCAAGGCAAAGCAGAAGCTAAGAAAGCAATGATCACCAACACACAGGAATCTCAATCCTTTAGTGGCAAAAGGAATAAGTCACAGCAAAAAAAGCTCTTGACCCTGGAGAATTTCTATGGAAAAAAAGAGTAAAATATATAAGCAACAGCAGAGACTGAGAAACAAGCAAACACATCCAAACTTAAAAAAAAAAAAAAAAAAAAAAAAAGGAAACTGGTTACAAGCCCTGGAGGAACTCAAAAAGGAGTTCAAGAACCAAGTAAGAAAGATGAAAGAAAAATGTGAAGAAAAGTGGGAAAAATAATTGAAAGTAATACAAAAATAAAACATCTTAAAAGACAAAATTGCCCATATGGAAAAAGAGACCCAGAAATCAAATGAAGTAAAAAAATATAAGATGTAAAAATTGGGAAAGCTCTTTTTGTTTTATCTCATATGAAGTAGTCTTCATCCATCTCCCTAGTGGTTTAATGACCCATCTCAATATAGTAATCAGTACCAAAGATTTTTACTTATAAAAGAATTCTTGGCTTATTAACTTTTTAGTTAAAAATGAAATGTCACATTTCACATCCTACTTGATTAGGAAAGGGTTTTAAAATTTTTAATGTAATTTTTAAACCCTTACTTTCCATCTTTGAATCAATACTGTGT
Organism: Gracilinanus agilis; assembly: GCF_016433145.1. Classification (NCBI taxonomy): domain Eukaryota; kingdom Metazoa; phylum Chordata; class Mammalia; order Didelphimorphia; family Didelphidae; genus Gracilinanus; species Gracilinanus agilis. The sequence continues at coordinate 576,022,236 of NC_058131.1, forward strand.
ATTAGTTCCAAGGCAATAGAGTGGAAAGGGCTAGCAATGGGGGTTAAGTGATTTGCCCAGGGTCACACAGTTAGGAAGTGTCTGAGGCTAGATTTAAAAGCAGGACCTCCCATCTCTAGGCCTGGCTCTCAATTCAGTTGAGTCACCCAGCTGCCCTTGATTAGGAGTTTTAAAAAAAATTCAATTCTGTAAAACATTTAAAATTCAGTATTAAATTACACAATTTGCTACTCAGGTAGCACTGGTCATTTTTTACTGACCATATAGCTCTAAAGACGAAATATTCTATTAAGCATTGTAACATAATACAAAGTTCCTTTGCTAAATATCTCTTAAGTACAGTGGAAGCTCTTTAAGATGATGTTAGCTACAACTAACACTCATTCTACAGAGGCCATTTCAGGTTTTATCAGGTGTTGTCAGGATGGGGCAGGGTAGAAATAGAAGATACAATCAACTGACCTGTGACTCCTACATAATAATAAATGAAAATGTATTTAGTAAGCACCAAGTGCAGAGCACTGGGCACATGCAAGCAGAAAAAACTCAAGTCCCTCCTCTCCAGGAGTTTACTCTTCTCTTTGGAAGAGACAAAAAAAAAAAAAAAAAAAAAAATACAGCGTCCAGCTTCAGGGCTGAGGGAATGTCTAACCTACAAGTCCTAAGGATGCACAGGTGGTCACAATAGGATTCAATTATAGTCTAAACACAACTCAGTGAGATATTTAGAAATAAAGTGGGCATATTGAAACAGAACATTTTTCAAGAATAGGATTTACTTTTATTTTGTTGCTTAAAAAAAAACTATCAAAGGCCTAGAGGTGAGACATCCCGAGTTCAAATATGACCCCAAACACTTCCTAGCTGTGTGATCCTGGGCAATTCACCTAACTCTAATTCCCTACCCCTTATGGCTCTGATTCTTAACACTGATCCTAAGATACAGGTATGGGTTTGGGGCATCCCCCCCAAAAATAAACCAGAGCCATCAAATTGAGCTCTAATTCTCACTAAATTTTACTACTTCAATTTTAAAGTAATTAATCAATTTTAATACTCATTTAAATATATTTTTACTAGAATAAGAGAATTCAAATCATCTTTGAAGACACTACATCTGGCTTTTCATGCCCTAAAAAGGGAAATAAATATTTGAGATCATAAAAATTCTTGTCAAAACATAATTTATAGTATAATATAAATGGAAATTATTGCTAGGTGTGGGCTATTACTTTTATTATAATGTTACTGTACTGCTATCAGTAAGGTATTCAATTTAAATTGATTTTACTGAAATGGGAATAGATTTGCATATTTTTTCCCCTGGTGATTAATGGGAGGTTTACAAAAGGACCGATGATTATAGTCAACCGAGTACCAAATCTACAAATAGTTTGAAATTAATAGACAATACCCTGGAATCTGAAGTTCAAAAATACTTCTCCAGATTAATATGTAAAGATTTGCTTTGAGTACTCAGATGTAAATTGTCACATGCCTACAATGCATGTAGGGACAGCCAAAGGATAAGGGAAAACTCTAGTAACCAAAATTTTCACCACTGTTTCCTAAAAAACTTGGGAAATTAAGAATTCACTCATTTGCAAACCATTTTTTAGCTGTAACAATAAGAAGCACAAAGAATGTCAATGAATCAAAAATCAAACAGGCCAAAAAAAAAATCAGAATGTTCACAGATACTCTTCAGAAATTAAACAAGCAGATGAGGGTTGAGAATACCCAAGAATTTCAGAGTAAGCCACAGCAGGTGGCCAAAAGCCAACCAAGCACAGGGACCAAAATGTTAGGCAAAACTGAAACAAAACACTGACATGTATATAAGCCTCTACATACATTATTTCACTGGAGTCTCATATCTACCTGGTAAAAAAAGATGTGCCATTTTGTAGATGGGGAGAGGCTGTTGAGAGGATGACTTGCCAAGGGTCACACACCTGTTAACATCACTTTCCTCAATCTACCCCAGAACATAATCTCAACGATGCCATGTTTCTTCAATTAAGGAAAAGTAGACAGTCAACAGGTCTTAAAGAGAGCTAGGAATTAGATGCAGAGATCAAGGCAAAGCACACACAGAATAGGCACTTGCCCCAAGCCCTTGGTTATGCTGGGAGCTCCTGGCCCAATCGGCTATTCCTTAAAGGCTTCTTTGCTAAGGAGACACCCCGTCTTGGGACTTGGCTTATGTGGGGTCTTCAAAGGAGGCAGGAAAGACCTGCAGCTCTGTAGGATTCTGGAGGTGGAAATTAGGGTCAGATATGAAGCCCAATCAATATTCTAAGCCCCTAAGACATCAAGGGAGCCAGACACGTGACAGAGAAAAATCTATTTATGGAGAACTGATATTTCATCAGCCTATATCTCCACTTCTAAACAATTATTGTTTACTCTGACTAGCCAAAAAGAAAAGCAGTTCCCATTTTGAATGCCTATGATCAGTAAATTACAGTTTCCTAAAAAGGCTGCAAATTATAATGAGCTATTCCTTTTAATTCTTCCTGTTTTTGCTATTACCTTAAGAAAACAAAGTCTGAAGCTAACTGTCAATTAGGATTTTCCCTTCAAATAACAAATTAATTTTCCCCAATTAACAAAAATGACAAATTTTTAATAGAATATTTTATTTCAAATGAGTTAACTTTCTGAAAAAAGTAAAAATCATAAGGTTACTTCCCTGAGCATAAAGTACTAATTTCACAAAAAGCCAAACATATTTATAAAAAGTTAAAACAATTAAGAGGTACATAATTCTCTGCATTGCCTATTTCCTATTACAAATTCATTCTTAAATCTCATGTCTTTTGGTACTTTTGTTATTTGTAATGCTATTTAAATTTACCACATCTGGTGCTAATCAATCAGTCTGATTTGTCTTTATCAAATTCCAGTGCAATTTTTAAGGCAGTGCTATTGAGGCCAACAGACTGCATGTTACATATGATGGTAACAATCACTCCTCTTGGGGGAATGGCCATCCTGTTATCTGAAGTTTCTACCTCCAAATCTTCAGGAAGAATTAGCAGGACACTACTAGCACCCACTGCCCCTCCAGTGTGAGAAGCATAATGTCTCTGTTGCCGGCAGGAGCCATATTTCTGCTTCTTTTCCACCACACCCCAGGCCATTGCATATTTTCCTTCTCTGTCCCAAGACATCTCTGTGTTTGGCACGGGAGTCCAAATCATGACCATGGTTTCTGGCTTGAGGTACCCTGGCAAAAGCTTCTCATTTAAGTTTTTAATCATTCCAATTTGGTAACCATAGAGCATTGCATTCCCAAATTTAAGAAGATCACCAACTGTAGAAAGAAATCCACCGCCGGCCCATTTATAAGAGTTGTCCACATAAGGGGTATTGACAAGACGTCCCTTTTTATTATAAACATAAAACCTAAATGAAATGAAATAAGAATGGTTACTAGTCACTATTAAGAATTCAATAATCTACTTTTGACTGTCCACGTTAAGCTAAATGGGAAAAGATGTACATAGAACTGATTACATTTCAATTCTGTGAGCCAAGAACTAAACCGAATTTTTCCAGTATGATTCAGCGCCAATGCAGTATAAATGACTGGGAAAAGGCAATGATCTAGTTATCTTGTTAATGAAAGCCAGTCTGTTAAAAAAAAAAAAATTAAAACCCTTAACTTCCATCTCAAAATCAATACTGTGTATGTTCCAAGGTAGAAGAGTGGGAAGCATGAGGCAATAGGAGTTAAGTGATTTGCCCAGGGTCACCCAGCTAGGAAGTGTCTGAGGTCACATTTGAACCCAGGACCTCCCATCTCTAGGCATATATATATATATACATATATGTGTGTATACACATACACACACATATACACACATAAATTGTTTTTATATATAATATTATATTACATATAATCATGTATTATATATCCCAAATTATAAAGAATTATAAAGAAAAAGTTCCCAAGATTAAAGTGTGTATAAGTACAAAATGTAATTATCTGTTCTGAGAAACACTAATGGGATTATAGAAAGTCAGAAAAATAATGCAGCAGAGAGTGTAATTCAGCTCAAGAAAAATGCTTTTCATAAAAGATCTTGTTGGAATAAAAATTAGTTTCAAAGTGCAAAGAACAAAATTGGATAATTAAAGTACATACTGAAATAGGTAAAGGGTGCTAGACCTTCTTTTAGGGAATTAATGATTTAATAATTAGGTAATTATAAACAATTAGCAGAATTTTAATTGAATAGTTTCCATATAAAGTTATTTTATAATTGCCTGAAATGTTATTACATTTGATTCTACATATTTCCTTTGATATACAATTTGCTTAGCAAATTTCTATACTACCAAGATAATTCTATACTTCTATACTACAAAGATAATTTTAGTATGGATTAGCAAATGATTCAGATTTCTGAGGTTTTATATTATCACAAGTAATGGTCCTAAGTATTAAAACTCAAAATGTATGCAGAAATAGCCCTCGTAACCAGGCTACTTATCACCTGTTAGGCACTGACAACACTAGCTTTCTTTTTAGTATCTCCTTTTACTACCTTTCCTTCACTAGTATGAATCACTACAGTTATGAAAGTGGCATAGAATACAATTAAAGATTGGTAGGCTCTGGTGAAGTTAAATTATCATATATTTCCTAGATTGGTTCTAAGGTAATAACAATGCTAGAATTATGTATCATACTACTGGCTCATATTTACATCATAATTTAAGGTTTAATTTTCTTCACAATAACCTGGTACTATATCTTCTATTTCTGTAATTACATATATGAGACTAATCAGCAACAAATTCAAATTATTTTTTTTAAGTTGCCTGTTCTAACAATCTAGTTCTTTTCTCTCCCAGATTAGAGAAGTTAAACTCAAAGGGAACAAATGGACCTTTTGTTCCTATATATAGTATATGTCAATAGATGTCAATCCATCATTGAACATTTGTTAAATGCTTGCTATGTATCAGGAACCTTGTTATGTGCTGGGAATGTAAGTATAAAGAATGAAGTAATCCCTACTCTCTTGGGGCTTTCCATTCTAAAAAGGGCTACAGCTTCATTTTTAAGTGAATATACAGAATATAAAGAAAATAAATACAAAGTAGTTAAAAATGTAAGATTGTTTGGGAGGGGCAGCACTAGAAGTTGGAGGAAGAGAAAGAAATGGAAAGGTCTTCATGAAGAAAGTGGTGCTTGAGCCATTTTTTAAAACTCTTAGCTTCATCTAAGAATAAATATAAGTAGAGGTCCCAAGACAGAAAGGCAATAAGGGCTAGGCAATTGGGGTTAAGTGACTTGCCCAGGGTCAAATAGCTAAGAAGTGTCTGAGGCCAGATTTGAACCCAGGTTCTCAGAACTCCAGGGCTAGCACTCTATCTGCTGAGCCACCATGCTGCCCCTTAAGCCATATTTTAAAGGAACAGAGAAGCTTTTAAGTGGAAGTTAGGAGGGAGTGCATTCTAGGACTGAGAGATGTAAGATGTAGTGTTGTGTGTGCAGAACAGCAGTTTGCTTTGATGAGGGAGGGGAAGAAATGCACAATGAGGATGAAAGAGGCTGGGGCCAGGTTGTGCCCAGCTTTAAAAGAAACAGAGAAGCTTATATTTTAACTGAAAGACAATAGGGAGCCACTGAAGTTCATTGATGGGGGAGTGATAAGGTCACATTTTCTCAAAAAGAATCACTTTGGTAGCAATGGGTAAGAAGTCTAGTTGAGAGATGATGAGGATCTTAACAAGGGTAGTAAAGATAAGAGATATTGGGAAGGTAAAAATGGCAAGATTTGGCAAATGACTGGATTTGTGGAGTGACAGAATAAAGAGACCAGAGTAATGCCAAGATTACGAACCTGAGTGACTTGAGAAATAGTGGAATCTTCAATGTAAACAGAGAACTTTAGAAGGGAGGTAGGTGTGGAGGAATAATAATGATTTCTACAACTAACATTCTCATTTTTTCCTATAAAATATTTATTAAATCAATTTTTATTGATACCTCTGGTTTTACATTGTCCTTATCTCCTTTGTATCCCCTCCTCCTCTTCAGCAGCCATCCCTTATAACAAATAATTCTTCTTTAAAGAAAGGAAATCTTTTTGATGTACTGATCAGTTTTGCTCATCCCATTCCTCTTCCAATTTTTATTATCTTTTTTAAAAATGCTGTTATTTGGGATAGCTCTCTGGGAGGGGAAGGAGAGATACTGGGAGAAATTTAAATCATGTGAAAAACAAGAGATAGCAATATAAATTTATTTTGTAAAAGGGGAAAAGCAAAAAATATACCATAAAAATCTGATGTTATATGCAATGTTCCATACTGATGGAGCTCTGATAAAAGAAATAAGGAAATGTATTCTTGTATCTCACTGGGTACTAAAGTTGTTCTTTGTAATTTCACAGAATCTAGAGAATCCTTGACATCAGATGAAAAAAAAATTACTCCTCAGACATATTTATATGCCCATAAAACTGTCAACTTTTCCTCATACTTTCCTGAGTAATACTGAATCTGAGGTCTGAAGAAAAGCAAACTTTAACAGTTATAAAATGTATAGTGCTATGGTTTAAAATTCTTTCCTCATTTCCAATTTTATTTCTTCTAGACCAGTGATTCCTAAAGTGGGCGCCACTGCCCCCTGGTGGGTGCTGCAGCAATCCAGGGGAGCAGTGATGGCCACAGGTGCATTTATCTTTCCTATTAATTGCTATTAAAAATTTTTTTTAAATAATTTCTAGGGGTGCTAAGTAATATTTTTTATGGAAAGGGGGCAGCAGGCCAAAAAAGTTTGGGAACCATTGTTCTAGAGCCAAGAAGCTTTCAGGTTCAAGGCTGGATTGCAATATACACTTTTAAATCTTCAAAAATGAGCAAGAATGAGGTTTTAATTCTGTGTAATATGCAAATCAACTACAAAGGACCTAATGAAAGAAGATGCTATCTACCTCCAAAAAAATGCGTGATGATAAACAGAAAGTATGTATTGTATGGTTTTATTTGTGTACATGTGTAAGTGAAATAGTGACCTCTAGTGTGGGATGGGGAAGGAGGAGACTTTGGAAGTTAAGATGTAACCAAAAAACTGAATTAAATTAATTTTAAAAAAAGAATGAGATTTTATACCATTAACAAAAGCAAAGAAAACTATTAGGTATTGCAAAATAATGAGGTTTCAGTAGTAATAGGAAAGATTCAAAAATTTTGGTGACAATTTTGGAAAAAGAGTATCTTTGAAAATACTTTTGCATGATAGCCACTTTTTGGACATTTGACAAATAAAAGTAAGCTTTTGTCTTATTTGCCTTGCTAAATATATAACTATACTTAGGCATATATAAAATGGATGAATGAAAAAATACATCTAACCTAAAACCTCATTTCAGGTTTCAAGACTCTTTCCTGGTAGTTCTCTCACAAATGAGCCAACTAATAAAAATGACTGATTTTAATTGCATTTTTTTTCTCTTACCTCTAAAACGTAAAAGAAAAAAGGAAAATCTGTCACTATCAAATGTAAATTATGTTAATTCAATAAATCTGTTAAGTTGACAAATTTTAAAGTTTGAAGATAGTCAAGATCCAAGATCCAAGGGAGATACTTACTTAACCTGATCCTAGCCTATCTTTTAAGTCTCACTATATATTATTACGCCTCCTATCTAGTAAAATTGAAGACTTTATATCATCATAGTATCCAACACTCTCCAACGCCAAGCCCTTTGGTTGTCCTGTTGTTTAGTTATGTCCCACTCTGTGAGCCTGTGGACCACAGTACACCAGGACTTTCTAATCTCATATTTGTTGTTGCTTCCATGACACAATCCATCCATCTCATCCTCTATCATTTGACCATTTCTCTTTTGACCTTCAATCTTTCTCAGCATCAGTCTTTCCCAGTGAGTACTGTCTTCTCATTATTTGGCCAAAGTATTAAAGCTTCAGTTTCAGTATTTGTCCTTCCAATGAATAGTTAAAATTTTTAAAATATTTATTTGATCTCCTTGCTGTCCAAGGAACTCTCAAAAGTCTCCTCCAACAATAATTCAAAAGCATCAATTCTATGGTGCTCAGCTTTTTATTTATAGCCTAGGTCGTCATAGCCAATACATTACAACTGGGAAAACCAAAGCTTTAACTATACATGTCTTTTGTCAGTAAGGAAAGGTCTGTGTTTTCTAATATGTTGTCCTAATTTGCCATAGCTTTCCTTCCAAGGAGTGTCTTTTAATTTTGTGGCTGCAGTCACCATCTGCTGTGATCTTTGAGCCCCAAAATATAAAATTTAACACTGTTCCATTTCTTCTCCCTCTATTGCCAGGAAGTAATAGAACCAGATACCATGATCTTGATTTAAAAAAAAAAGGTTTTTTTTTTTTAAAAACCCTTACCTTCCATCTTGGAGTCAATATTGTGTATTGGCTCCAAGGCAGAAGAGTGGTAAGGGTAGGCAATGGGGGTCAAGTGACTTGCCCAGGGTCACACGGCTGGGAAGTGTCTGAGGACAGATTTGAACCTAGGACCTCCCGTCTCTAGGTCTGGCTCTCAATCCACTGAGCTACCCAGCTGCCCCTGATTTTTTTTTTTAACTGTTAAGCTTCAAGCTAGTTTTTATATTGACTTCTTTAACCTTCATCTAGCATCTTCTTCTTCACTTTCTGCCATCAGAGTAGTATTGCCTTCATATCTCAGATTGTTGATATTTTCACCAGCAACCTTAATTCAGGCTTTTGATTTGATCAGCCTCGCATTTTGCGTGATGTACTCTGCTTATAAGTTAAAAACATACAATCTTGCCACACTCCTCTCCCAATATGGACCAATCAGTTGTTCCATATCCAGTTTTAACTGTTGCTTCTTGACCTGCATGAATTCCTTAGGTGACAAATAAGATGATCTGGTATTCCCACTTCTTTGAGAACTTACCATAATTTGTTGTGATCTACATACGCAAAGGCTTGTATAATCAATGAAACAAAAGTAGATGTTTTCTTGGCACTCTCTTGTTTTCTCCATAATCCAGCAAATGTTGGTAATTTGGTCCTTACTTCCTCTGGCTATTCAAAAACCATTCAGCACCTCTTGTTAATTCTGTTTCCATGGTGTTGAAGCCTACTTTGTGAAATCTTAAGCATAACCTTGTGGTGTGTGAAAGTGCAAAGATGTCTGACAATTTGAAAGTTCTTTTGGCATTGCCTGCGTCTTTTGGATTTGGACATCAACCGACTTTTTCCAATCCAGGGTCACTGTTGAGCTTTTCAAATTTGCTGGCTTGATTGTAACACTTTAACTGCATCATCCTGATGATTTTAAATAGTTCAGCTGGAATTCCCTTACTTCCATTAGCTTTAATGCTAGCAATGTTTCTTACCAGCCATTTGACTTCATTCTTCAGTGTCTGGCTCTAGATCAGTAACCACACCATCATGGTTATCAGTGATAGTAAGATTTTCTTGTATAGTTCTGTACATTCTTGATCTTAATCTTTTCTTCTTCTGAAGTCTCTACCATTTTGATCTTTTATCACAGTTGTTCTAAATGCCTGGAATGTACTCCTTCTTTAACTTCACCTTACAGAATCCCTCTCTTTCTTTAAGATATGGCTCAAGCACTACTTTTTGAATGAAGATATTTCATGAGTCAAACTTTTAATACTCTTCTTCCCAAAATACTTTGCATTTTGTACTCATGTATATACAGGCATCCCTTCCTCATCACAGGAGTCTGAGGCACACAGTAGCCCTATGATCTAGAAAAATCCATGTAAACATTTTTGACCCTCCTTTTCTACCAAAGAAGAAGTCTTAATTTTCTTCTTTTTCTTTTATGAGGTGTTCACAGTACTTTACTGTAAAATCTGGGTTAAATATTTGGGCATAAGCTATACATGTTAAGTTTCTAAACTTCTTCTGTGTCATCTGCTGGCCTTTACATGTAATGTGCAGCTTCCACAAAACTCCTCCAAATTTTCCCACTTAAATGAATGATAAACATATTCCTTAAGAATAAAAAACCCTTGTAAGCTGATCAATACCAAATTAAATGTGAAGATTTTACAAAAAACACTGGTAAGTTCTTGCTTCAGGCAATTCATCTATAATTTTCTTTCAAATAAGCCTTCAGATAATTTCAATTCAAATTACAGTTAAATTGAAAACCTGTAAAAGTGAGGAATAAAATATCCTAAATTTAAAGCCTCAAAGCCCAAAATACTTTATAAGCAGGTCTTATCTACTTCATTTGGAGATGGAAGTATGGAAATGTCTACTTGTGGGTCAAGGGGTTATGACTCAATTCACAAACTAGATAAACATTAAGACACCAGAGAACCATACAACACAAACATAAAGTATTCATTTACCTTGCTCTATTGTAAATCATTGGTTCATTTTCTTCTTGCACAGTTGTCACCATGTCCAAGTCATGGAATATTTTCTGCATGTAGTCCAAAAACTTCTGTCCTGAAGCTCTTTCTATGACAGCTGCCAGTAGACTATATCCAAAAGTTGAGTACAAAAACTGACTACCTTGAGGCATGAGTGCAAGAGAAAAACCTCATTATTTAAAATTATGTAACCATTGTTATGACATACAGGGACTCCACAAAAGATGTGCTGAGAAAACTGACCCATTTATTGAAACCCAGAACATCTTATTCTGACATTTTAAGAAAGGTAATGAACATACTTTAGTAGTCTTGCAAACTGTCTTTCTTTTTTTTAAAAAACCCTTACCTTCTGCTTTAGAATCAATACTAAATATCAGTTCTAGGGCAGAAGAGTGGTAAGGGCTGAGCAACTGGGGTTAAGTGACTTGTCCAGTGTCACCCAGCTAGGAAGTATCAGAGGTCAGATTTGAATGTGGGTCCTCCTGGCTCCAAGTCTGACTCTCTATCCATTGAACCAACTCACTGCCCCTAAATTGGCTTTCAAAAGTCATCAGTTCTAAAAAAATTGGTACAGTTCCACTTAGGTTAACCAATAACTATAAGCAAAAGGAAGATTGTATTTCATTTCTTTTTTGTTTGGGTAAGTCACTGGCTGACTTCTTTTAAATCCTTGGTATGTGGAACAATAATTTTCAAGGTTAATACACAATAAGCACAAAAATAGTCTTTTCTAACAATCTAATGGTATTCATCATACTGACAATGCAAAAATGAAATACTATCAAAACACATTAGAATTTTATGCAATCATATATTTTATCAAGAGAACATATAATTTGGTTTGCAGAAATTACTAATAGATTTGTTTACAAAAGGCATTATACATAGAAACAGTTGCCTATAATTTAGTCTATATCTATTAAACCTCTTAAATTATTTTATTTTGAAAACTAGTTATTTGCCAAATTCTTACACATGAAAGACATAGTAAATCATATCAATAAGGGAATAAGACTATATGGTATTCTTAAATTGGGCTAACTGTAAATGACTGCTACTAAATGCCATTCTTTGTAAGCCTTTAACACTAATGGGCATGGTTACATTTGCAAAAGGACACATACAATCTTCACTTAAATCTATTGCACTGAAGACAGTATCATTTATATCCCAAATCTAATACTGAAATAATGACTATGTTAAGAAACAGAATCTGTACTCACCTGGTTTAAAAAACAGAGGATCATTTTTAAATAATCTTAGAGACTCTATTGAATTTTCAAATTTTTCTTTCAAATATAATTCATCTTGTTCAAAATCATTCTTCTTCTTGCCAGGTTTGGAATTTCGGCCTTTGCCCTCACTATCTTGCTCTATCTTAACTTTGGCAATGTCATTCTTTTCATTACTTTTGCCTCCTATTTCTTTCAAGTCTTTGTCTTGGTTAAATTCCATTGTCTCTTTCATCATCTTCAAAGCTTTATAAGCCTTCTCTTCTTTCACTTTTTTCATATCCTTTTCATAGTGGCGAATTCCACTTAAATGAGAAATCAATAATCTTGTAGTGACAGAAACCTAATTTTTAAAACATATAAATTCAAATAATATATTAAGTAATAAAGTAGAAATATGATAAACTCTAAGGGTCATTTTTTTGAACATATAGAGAAAGTATAATGTAATAATCATATTTTTCAATTCTGGAACATGGTAAGAAAAACTATTTTCTTTACAATTTTCAAGACCCCAAACTAAAAGGAAAGCCTACCATTAGTATTTAATGCAAAAGAAAAAAGTAAGCTATAAGATATTCTACCACACCTAGATATAATCCCCCCCCCAAAATTTGACATGTCTGCGATGAAATGTGAATTTTACTACCTTTTCACCTTCATATTCTTTCTCTGGAAATTCAGGAACATATTTCTGTACTGGAATATCAAGATCCAATCTGCCCTCTTCCCATAATTTGGCAATGGCCACCATGGTAAGACTTTTGCTGATGCTAGCAATTCTCATAACTGTTTCTGGTTTACATGGAACTCTGTTTTCTACATCAGCATAACCCAAACCTTTAACAGAAAAAAAGCAATTATTAATAAATTTAAGCTTTTTGCACATTTTAGAACAGTGTCAAACACTCTCTCTTGTGAGCCCAGTCAAATTAAAATGTAATTGGGAAAATTAACAAAATAATTAAAATTGCAATAGTACTTAATATTATAATCTGTTTTCTAAGTCAAAATGCATTCTTAGGGATCCTGGTGAAAGTTTAGTGCCAAGTTTGACATCAGTGTTCCAGAAGAACTAAGATATTTACATTTAGCATGTAGCAGAAAATACATTTGAAAGGAATCTTAAATTGCTTATTTCAGCTCTTCAACATTAACCAATAGGAAAAGGAAAAGGACTCAAAATTCCTTTATGAAACCAATACAAATGCAACCTTGGGCTTAAACCAGAATTAGGCCTTACTACTATACTTTACCATACAATTCTTTTTATCATAATAATTTGCTTAAATCTGAGAATTAAGCAAAGAATTTTAAGGGATTTATATGAAATATCCTTATCTAAAAAAAAGCTGGTTGTCTTACATTTTAAAATAAATTCCTCTGTACTATTTATAGTAAATAAAATGTCTTCAGGAGATGCTACTTACTCCTACTTTCACATCAAGAGGACATCAGAAGATCTCTCTAATAGTGATTCAGTAGAAGTAAACATCAAACTATTTCTTGAAGATATAATTCAGTTTACTATTTCATACAGATACAAACAATAACGAAAAAACTCCACTTAGCCAGAAGTCACTGCAACAATGAGAACCCCTGCTCAGTAAGTTAGGGTAAATTAATGCCCTTTATCAAATTTAAGGAGTTAGTTCACATCTTCTAGAAAGCATGAGATAGAAATGCAAAAGTTGCCTTGATAATATTGATAATTTTTAAAAACTTGGATGTGGCATGTACTACTAAAAACTTAGGCCACCAAAACTGAGGGTACTTATCCTGAAGAAAAGAATAGGGGACATAACTGTTTTCAAGGATTTGAAGGGCTGTTATAGTAGAAGTGATTGGATTTGTTTCACTTAGCCCCAGAATTTAGAGCAATAGGTATACATTCCAAAGACAAACATTTAGACTTGATATAAGGAAATATTTTCCTAAAATTAGGTCTATCCAAAATGAGCTGCTTAAGGTTTTGTGGATTCCCCCTTTTTTGATTTCAAGCAAAGGCTAGATGACCCCTTGTTAGCATATTTTACAGGGAATTTATTTTATTATTTACGTAGGGGTTGAACTAAAAGGCCTCAGAATTTCCTTCCCAAACCTGTAACAGGTGTTGTAGATGCTAAACTTTTACATTATTTTATTAAGGATGTGAAATAACAATCTCTACTGTCATAAAGTAAAATACAAGTGAAAAAATTACTATGCACATTAAATATTTATAAGTAAATATTATGAAAACATTATTTGAATGATGATTTTCTCCTGTTAAATGCCTAAAATTCCATTCTCCCATTCGCTTTTACCCAAAATCTCTATTTCTGAACAAAGTATATATAATCATATAAGATAAATATTTTATGGATAAAAATTTTAACTAGACATGATTCAATAAAATGTTTTACTAAATAAACACCTAAGTCAGAGGCTCCACTGTCACCCTTATCAGAAACATAAAACTGTGGGTATATTTAACAAACTAGATTTCTTTGTTGTTATTCCCTATTTTTTCACTCTACACAAGATGATTCTGACAATGGGCATCACAACTCAAACTACAACACAAGTATAGGATGACGTCTGACAACTCAAATGAGTGATGTTAAAAGGCAGATGTTACTGCTCGCTTCCAGTCAAGGACTTCCAGGAAAAATGACTTTTGAAGGCTAGTGAAAACTTGAAAGCCTCAATTAAGTGAGCAAGGAAGAAATGAATAGTCATGAAACAGTGTTTATAAAGAGATTAATGGGGCATGTGGTTTATAGTGCTTCATTCCAAATGATTTCTAGTTCTTTTGTAATCAGCTTTCATTTCTGTTTGATGGATAAGGGCATAAATTTCTTTCTTTTTTTTTTTTTAAAATACTTACTCTGTCTTATAATCAATACTGTGCATTGGTTCTAAGACAGAAAAATGGTAAGGGCTAGGCAATGGGAGTTAAGTGACTTGGCCAGGGTCACACAGCTAGGAAGTGTCTGAGGCCAGATTTGAACCTAGGTTCTCTAGGTCTGGCTCTCAATCCACTCTGCCACTCAGCTGAAGGGCATACATTTCTAAAATCTCTCATATTAAAAATACTCACCTCATCAAATTCAATTTATAATATACCTCTCAAGATTGCCTAAGAAATAAAGTAATAATACTGTCCATCTTGTCCTAGTAACAAAGCTTGGGGAAAAAAATTACCTCCAAACCTCTTTTTTGTCACTATCACATTTTAAATTTTGCCTTTACTAAAAACAACCCAATCCTGTATTATATTAGAACCAGTCAATTCTGCTTTCCATATAATTGCGAACCTTTCATTTTCTTAAAAGATGAATAACTCCTTGTTTTCAAATGGATTTATTTCTAGTAACAGTATTTCATTTGCAAAACTGACATTAAAAAAAAAAGTGATGTATTTTCCTAAGCCCACCTTCTGACCAGACTTCTTTTCCATCTACAGAAACTCCAACTACTATGCCTGGCGCTCCCACCTCATCCTGCGTGTGGAGGGGAAAACAAACAAACAAACAGAAAAACAGACAACTCAATCAACAGCTTGATCACTTGGCAAATTATCCAAAATTTGGATTGGGAGCTCACCAGGTAGGGAATTGGTCCCTCATAAATCTAACTGACATTAACTGCTGGTGAATCGAGGTCTAAAGTGCTTAACCATAAGTAAGGTAGTTGGTGGTGCACAAAAAATAGAGGAAGGAAGGAGAGAAGGGAAAAAGAGGAAGGAAGGAAGAGGGAGGGAGGGATGAAAAAAAGGAAAAGGGGAAAGAGGGGGAGGGAATAAGGAAGGAAGGAGAAGGAAAAAAGGAAAAGAGGAAGGGAGGGAGGAAGGATAGAAGATTGTTGACCACTAATCGGGTATCTACTACAACGGATTTGTTTGGGTCTTAATGCACGGGTAGAACTACGAGGTCTCAGAAGTTCCTTCCAAACCTGGGACAGTAAGTTGCAAAACTTTCTGGGTGTGGTTAATTTAAATCAGAGAGGCAGAAAGCCTGAAGGGTAATGCCGGAGGGCATTTCTGTCCGGGCAGGCAGAGTGGGCAGGTCTGGGCCTCAGCTCCCGTTTGGGAAACCACCTGAGAAGAAATACGGCCGCGACTGTAGTGAATCACTAAGTCAGGGCGGCATCCAGAAAACGCGCCCACGAACTGTCCCATTTCTTGCATATGAAGACAAATTGGGGGTGCAACTCGCAGAGGGAAGTAGTCCCCGGCGCTGCCACTTCCTTCTCCCTCAGTCAAGTCATTTTGCCCCTCCGAGCCTCAGTTTCCTCATTTGTAAAAGGATGGAGTTGCATTAGATGAGCTCTAGGGTCCTTTCGAGAGGAAGTGGTGGGGAGGGGGCAATCCAAGAGCGCCCAGTTCTGAGGGAAGAGTTTGGGGGTGCCAGGCTAAGGGTCCCCTCACCCCACTCGCCTGAGTGGCCCCGCCCCGGTTCGAACCTTGATCCGGTGCAGCAGGTCCCGGCTGCTCTCGATGGCTCGGGCGTAGCGCTCGGACGCTGGGGGGTGCGGCGGTGCGGGAGGCTGTCGGGGTAGCTGGACCAGGGCCGGGGTCAGAAGCTCGCCCGGAGCCAATTCGTCCGGCCGCGGTGCCCCAGAGCTCGACGAAGGACTCGCGCCCCTCAGCTCGCTCACTAGCTTCGCCCCGAGCGCCAGCCCCAAGCCCAGCCCCAGCCCGCCGACCCAGCCATGCCCCAGCGGCCACTTGGCCTGCTGGTGCGACCGGCGCCGCTGACCGCCATAGCTCTCCCCGGGGATCGCCCGCCGTATCGCCGCACCCAGGAGCCGGTACATGTTTGCGGCTCAGGCCCGGGCTTCGAAGACTGACGGGCGCGTGCCCGTAGGCGCATGCAAGGGATGGAGGAAGGAAACGATTGCGCGTGCACTCCCCCCGCGCGCACCCCAGCTCGCGTCCAGCCCCAAGCAAAAGACGCGGAACGTCTGAGCGCCGAACACATCGAACCTTAATCTCTCACTCACTTCGCCTTTTATCCTTTCTTGTTATTTCTGTTTTTCTTCTTCTCTTTCTTCTCTGTGGCCCCTTCCTAATTCCTCCTTTCTGCCCCACCCCAACCTTTTGCACCTTTGTTTTCTCCCCTCCTGTCTCCTTTTCTTTTAATTCCCTTCGTCTTTCTTCAGTTGCCCTCTCCTTTTCCCTCTTATTTTTTCCCATTGCCATTTCCCACCACTTTCCCTCTCCTTTATTTTCCAACCTTATTCACATTCTTCCTCTTTTTTCCTTTTCTCTAGTTTCCTTCTTCCTTCCCTTATTCATTCTTTCCCACTTCCATACTGTTATCTACTTCCTTTCTCCCTTCCCCCCATTTATTCTTCCTTATTGCCAACCTTATCTCCATTTCTTCTCTTCCTCCCACCTCCATTCATTCTCCCTCATTGTCATCATTTTCTCCACTTCCCTTCTCAATTTTCCGTGGTTGTCATCTTTATCCCCATCATTTCTCTCATACCGTTCCTAGAATCAGAGGATTCTGGAGTTGAAAGAGACTTTAGAGGCCATCTAATACATTCCCTTTATTTTACAAATGAGAAAACTGTGTCCCAAAAAGGTAAATCAATCTGGCCATGGTCGCACAATATTAGGGGACAGAGCTGGAATTTGAACCCAGATCCTTTGTTAACTTTTCCATTACATCTTCTCTCCTAGAATTGTGAGGAAAATTCCATAGAAGATAAAACTCTGTCTCTGAATGCCTAATTGTGGCTAGCTATTAGATACAACTAGTCAGGGCCAGGTGCTATAATAGATAAGAACCAACAGTGTTATACTTTCTGGAGATTTGTAATAAAGAGAATTTTTACTTAGATCTCTGAACTAATGACTGTGAGTATTTCTTTCCAGTCAGTCTAAGACCACTATCTCACATCTCTTTATCTGGTAAGACTCATTTATGTCTTTTCAAAATTCATAAAAGATTGTCTTAAACTATTGGAGTTCTACCTCTGCTTTCAATATCTCTGGAATATAATAGTATTATTTAGGTTGTCTATTGTCTCTCCTTCAGGCAACTTTTTTCAGTCTTGCTTATATCATAGATGATGTCTTTTATTCTATCTCTAGTTCAAGCCAATATTGTACTGATAATATGAATGAATGAGGAAAAAAATTAGTGAGCGCTTACTATTTTCCACGCCCCGTCCAGGATACAAGTACAAAAATAAAGATAGTCCCTGTCCTCAAGAAATTTATATTCTGAGAGAGACAACACATAAAAGAGAGTAATGACCAAAGGGAAGAGGGGAGCAAGCATGTATTAAATGCCTGCTATATTCCAGATACTTTCACAAGTACTTTGCAAATATCTGATCCTCACAATAACTCTGTGAGATAGATTTATTATCCCCATTTTACAGTTGAGGAAACTGTGGCAAACAGAGATTAAGTCATATATGATTTGCCCAGGATCACACAGCTAGTATCTGTGGCCACATTTGGATTCAGGTCTTCCTGACTCCAATCCCAGTGTTCCATCCAACACTAGTGTGTTGGAAGAGATAATTTGGGGGCAGCTAGATGGCTCAGTGGATAGAGAGAGCCAGGCTTGGGAAATGGAGGTCCTGGGTTCAAATTTTAGCTCAGATATTGCTTAGCAGTGTGATCTTGGGCAAGTCACTAAAAACTCATTGCCTAGCCCTTACCACTTTTCTACTTTAGAACCCATACTTATTATGGAGTCTAAAACAGAAGGTAACGATTTAAAAATAGAGATTTTTGTTTGGAGGGTTACTGAGATGAAGAGTGAAGCTGTAGGGGAGGTGACAGATATACTCTTTCCAGCAAGAGCGATGACAGTATTGATTTGATTATGGTTCCATAACTAAAAAAGAAAAAAAAAAAGGTTGGGGAGAAGGAGGTTTCTTGAAGGCTATGAGGGAGAGAAGACAGCTAAGGAATAAAATAAGGAATGGCTGGATCAGGACTGGCATGATATAGGGGGTCAAAGGAGACACTTATTAGATGGCTAGGGAATAAATGCCTTATCTTTTTTTTTTTTTAAACCCTTGTACTTCGGTGTATTGTCTCATAGGTGGAAGAGTGGTAAGGGTGGGCAATGGGGGTCAAGTGACCTGCCCAGGGTCACACAGCTGGGAAGTGGCTGAGGCCAGGTTTGAACCCAGGACCTCCTGTCTCTAGGCCTGACTCTCACTCCACTGAGCTACCCAGCTGCCCCCCCCCCTTATCTTTTTAAGGTCCTTTGGGTGAGGTGCAATTTTTATTCTTCTGAGATTGTATTTTTCTTTTCTTTTTTTAAATTTTATTTAATTAATTAATTTAGAATATTTTTCCATGGTTACAAGATTCATGTTCTTTCCCTCCTCTCCTCCCTTCCCCCTCCCATAGCTGATGCTCAATTCCACTGGGTTTTACATGTGCCATTGATCAAGACCTATTTCCATATTATTGATATTTGTACTAGGTACTTTTAGTCTATATCCCCAATCATATCCCCATCAACCCATGTGATCAAGCAGTTGTTTTTCTTCTGTGTTTCTGCTCCCACAGTTCTTCCTCTGAATGTGGATGGTGTTCTTTCTCAGAAGTCCCTCAGAATTGCCCTGGATCATTGCATTGCTGCTAGTAGAGAAGTCCATTACATTCGATTGTACCATAGTGTATCCATCTCTGTGTATAATGTTCTCCTGGTTCCGCTCCTTTCACTCTGCATCACTTCCTGGAGTTTGTTCCAGTTCACATGGAATTCCTCCAGCTCATTATTCCTTTGAGCACAATAATATTCCATTACCAACAGATACCACAATTTGTTTAGCCATTCCCCAATTGAAGGACATCCCCTCATTTTCTAATTTTTTGCCACCACAAAAAGCGTAGCTATAAAGTACAAGTCTTTTTCCCTTTTATCTCTTTGTGATATAAACCCAGTAGTAGTATGACTGGATCAAAGGGCAGGCAGTCTTTTAATGCCCTTTGGGCATAGTTCCAAATTGCCCTTCAGAATGGTTGGATCAATTCACAACTCCACCAGCAATGCATTAATGTCCCAATTTTGCCACGTCCCCTCCAACATTCATCACTTTCCTTTGCTATCATGTTAGCCAATCTGCTAGGTTGAGATTGTATTTTTCTAAGCTTCATAATAACACAGCATTGGTGGGAAAATGCTGGTGCTAAAGAGATGCACTTTTGTGACTATGAACAACTTAGACTCTTTGAAAGTATAATTCCAAAAGTTTGATAAAAAATCAATCTCTTCTTCCTACTCCATTCTTGACTATATTATTGTCCATCTGCAGTACCTGTTCAAAATATATTCACATATTTACTGATAAATTAAGTGGACTGTCTACTCATCTGCTAGTCATATCCTGGACAATATGATGTTGTCATTCATTTTGTTTTTCCAATGTTGATGGTTAAACCGTTTTATTTGTAATAAGTATGGAATTCTTTGAAGAGGCAGTATTCCAGAGTTTAATGCAATTACCCCCATGTCATCTGTGAATAGCAGCATTTGTACCCTTCTTCTCTTTGGACACTGTAATATATATCATCCATTTCACTTGGGAACATCCTAGATAAGCATATATTTTGGTATTTTTATCCCTCCCTTGATGTTAGTACTTAGTGAGTTATCTTCATAGTTTCAACTATCAAATTTATATCATTTAACTTCCGCAACTGAGATACTTTTTTTTTTTGAGGAAAGCCTTTGAAATTGGAAAAGATCATAGAAGACATATTTATCAAATATTTAATTAGCAACTAGTGACCTAGATACCTGCTTTCATATCTCTGTAAAAGTTTTGTGAGCATGGGATATGTGTGTATTGGGTCTATGTATTGTAATTAATTGCAAAGAGGGAACAGCTTTCCCCAAAGTCAGAGAGGACTTGTTACTGCTCTCGGTTGTTGGTTAATTTCCTCCTTCACCTTCAACTAGGCAAGTGGTCATCAGTTTTCTGGAGACTGATACAAAAGAGGTGGCTAGAATATCATTCATGAAATTTTGTTCTATGGAACAAAAATCAGCAAAGGTCTTATGTTATCTATATTTCTCAGGCATTTATGTGACCATAAATATGTTGTGGTCTGTTGCAGAAAAGTGTTTGCAAAATTCTACTTGTCTTTCTCATGTATTCATCAAGGAAAAACACTTAAAATATCTCAAACCCACTAATACACACACTGATCTCATTTTCCCAGCTCCTTATCTGCTTACATTTTCTGGGGTTATCCTCTGTTTCCCCTCTAGACTCTGTGATGGACTCAGAGCTATGTCATTTAGATATAATATTTGTTAGGATTTTATCACTGTTGCCAGAATTGAAATTGCTCCTTGAGGTTGTGCCCTGGACCAAGCATGCACTCAATCTCACTGGTTTACCCTAGCAGGTTAAAAGTGCTTACTTCTGGGCTCTAATCCTTACTTTCCCCATACACAAATCAAGTTTCATATTAGTGAATGTTTTCTCTGTATATCTACATTCAGATGAATCTCTCTCATTCTCTCTCTCTCTCTCTCTCTCTCTCTCTCTCTCTCTCTCTCTCTCTCACACACACACACACACACACACACACACACACACACACACACACACTGTCTCAACTCCTGTACTGTAACATTACTCTACCCATACTTCATTCTTTCTCTGATTCACCTGGTTAATCACTGAGCAAAACATTAACCCTTTAGATGCATCATATCTATCCTATTTGTCTCAAAATCCCATGTATTATATCCTGGCCACTTCTTTTACTCTAATGAACAGAGAATATCCTGACCCATTTGTAGCCAATCAAAGGAGAAGAAGGAAGTTTAATTAACAACTAAGAGCAATAGCAAACCTTTTTAGACATTGGGGAAGGCTCTTACCCTTTATAGTCAATTATAATACACACATATATGTGTGTATACATATATAGATATATGTATATATAGCATGCTTATTAAACTTTCAGAGATGAGAAAGCATCTGGGATGCTACTGATACTTTTTAAAAATATGCCATCTGTGATCTTTTCCCATTGTTTTGGAAAAGAAATCTAGCAAACTCAAAAGAAAAAACTCTTTAGCAGTGTGGTAGGTGGGTAGAAAGGATATTTTTGGGGAGATGTAGGCTTTCCTAGAACTTCTTAAATTCTATCAAGAATGTGGCCACCTCCTCTGATAACTGTCCCTATGTCACTGTGGTGTAGCTGGGAGAAGATGGAATTAAGAAAATTTGGCACTTGATTACATGTGAGGAATAGTAGAAATAGAGATTTCAAGCTGAGTATCAAGAGAGTCATGATGTCCTTACAAAAATAAAGAAGTCAATACATGGAGGGGGCAGCTGTGTAGGTCAGTGGATTGAGAGCCAGGCCTAGAGACAGGAGGTCCTAGGTTCAAGTCCGGCCTCAGACACTTCCCAGATGTGTGACCCTGGGCAAGTCACTTGACCCCTGTTGCCCACCCTTGCCACTCTTCCACCTATGAGCCAATACACAGAAGTTAAGGGTTAAAAAAAAAGAAGTCAATACATGGAGCAGCTGTTTTTTGACTTTTTTTTTAAATAAGGAAAAATGATAGGTTTGGTTTTGGACATTGAATTTGAGGTGCCACTGATACATTTAGGCAGAGATGTCCAATAGGCTATTTGAAATGGTTGGGAAAAGAGATCCGGACTGAGCATACATAATCCTCACAGAACTTAATGATTGGAACTGTGAAACTGAATGATTACTGAAGGAGACAGTTATTTTGAAGGCAGAAGAGTGGTAAAGGCTAGGTAATGGGGGTTAAGCGACTTGCCTAGGCACATATCTAGGAAGTATCTGAGGCCAGATTTGAACTAGGATCTCTCACTTCCAGACCTGGTGCTCTATCCAGTGAACCACCTAGCCACCTCTCTAAAACATTTTTCTAGAAGTTTGTCAGTGATAGGGGATAAAAAGGTAGGATTAAAGTTCAATTTAGGAAAATTTATTTTATTCTTTTTGATATAGGGGAGACCTGGGCATATTTATAGGCAGAGGGAAAAGAGTTAGTGAAAAGAAAGAGATGAAGTGAGAGACCAATTGGGATTGGGAAAGGATGAGATCAAGAGAGCCTTGACGAAAAGGACTACTTCTAATTCTGAGACTAGAGACTTTCATCTAAGATCAGGAAATAGTGGCAGTACCATCTCAGGTTCAGGTTTGCCTAGGCAAGACATGTATTTCAGATGCCATGTATTTATGGCCCCTGGACATAAGCTGCCCCTCACATTGGTGAACTATGGGGAAACTGATAGAAATGGTCCTGTCATGATTTTGCATCCATAATTGAAGAAAGAGGAAGGGGGTGGGTTACTTTTATACATTTAATAGGTCATCAGCTCTTCCCATTCTGCCAACAATAATGACACTCTTCATCTTGAAGCACTAACTTCCCCTGGAATGGCTACTCTAAGCTCCATTGGATGACCCTTGCTACATATTACTTTCTGAGATAGAAATTCAGCCAGCCTTATGACCAATCAGTTTCAGATGGCTGGAGAGGAGCATGCTTACTTGAGGAGACTTTATGCTAGTCATAGTTAACCCCAGGGAGAATAAAGTCCATGCAAAATTATGTGGCTTGTGGTCAAAGTCAAATCATCAGAGAACTAGAGCTAGAAAGGTTCTGGAAGCTGAGAGTTTAACTTCTTTATTTTGTAGCTGCAAAAGCTGAGGCCTGGAGAGGTTAAGTGCATTGCCTCCTCCACCCTATCCCGCTGCCAGGGTCGGATAGACAGTTTTGGAGGTGCAATTTGAGCTCAAAGTCCTCTGACTTCAGAGCCTGTGTTCTTTCTACTTCTTTGCTGGCCCTAAGGAACAATGGTTATGTTATGTGGATGTCATACACCATTCTGATATTTTGAAAGTTAGTATTAGCTAGATTCTAGGGAACTAATGTTTACATATAATTGCAAAAAAAAGTCAAAGGGCTGATTGCCACATTTCAGATATTTTAGGACCTCTACTAAGAATTGCTGTCTTGAGCGTTTGGGAGTTATTTCTTTTTTCCTTATAAATCTCTGAAATTTAAAAAAAAAATCTTTGAAATAAGAATGCTGGTGACTGTTAGAAGAAAAAAGAAGTGGTGTCCAAATTCAAGTTCTCAGTAAGAGCAGCTATCCTTTTTATTTTAAGAATCTTACTAACATTATTTTCACCACCAAAACAGAGCTACCAGTGAGGGGTGCTGAGCTGGGTGATGAACTCTGGGAATTCAGCTCTAAGAATCTTGGCCTCTTTCCCTGCTTTTGATGATCTTTTGAACTGTTTGAACTGTAGAATCTGGCAATCAGTCAAACAAAATAACTTTGTTATGCAAAATCCAAATCAGCCAAAATGACTTACATGTATTTTGTTGCTTTTCAATTTATTATTTTTTAAAAGGGAATTTCCCCAGACTCTCATCCCTTTTCCTTATCAATTAATTTTTCATCTTAGGAATTCATATCTAAACTTTTTTTTGACATGCTTTCCTATAACCATGTGGTTAGATAATGATCAGCTTCTGTTTTTGAAATTAAGTTCTTTAATTTGGAACTATGCTCAAAGGGCCATAAAACTATATATCTTTTGATCCAGCAATCACTGTTAGGTCTGTCTCCCAAAGAGATAAAAAAAAATGAGGAGAAAAATAATCTATTTGTACAAGAATACTTATAGCAGCTCTTTTTGTGGTGGCAAAGAAATGGAAATTGAGGTGATGCCCATCAACTGGAGAATGGCTGAACAAGTTATATGATTATAATGGAATAGTAGTGTTCTATAAGAAATGATAAGCAAGATGATTTTGGAAAAAACTGGAAAGACTTAATAGAATTAATGCAGAGTGAAATGAGCAGAGCCAAGAGATCATTGTACATAATAACAGTATTATTGTAACTACTGTAACTTAGCTATTCTTAGTGATACAATGTCCAAGACAATCACAAAGGATTCATAATGAAAACTGGCTTCTATCTTCAGAGAAACAACTGATGGAGTCTAAATACAGACTGAAGCATGCTATCCTTCATTTTCTTCATTTTTTTTGTTCAAGTTTTCTTCCACAAAATGACTAATCTGGAAAAATGTTTTACATGATTGTGCATGTAAAATGTACATCAGATTGCTTACTATCTCAGGGAGGGGGGAGAGAGAGGAGAGAGAGAATTTGGAACTCAGATTTTAAAAAGTGAATATTAAAATTGTTTTCATGTATTTGAGGAAAGAATAAAATATTAATAAAAAAAAAAAAAAAAAAAAAAAAAAAAAAAAAAAAAAATAAAATTAATCTTTTTGGCTGTATGTCCTCACTGACTCTTTTTAATACTGTAATTAAAGTGGCCTTCTAATAAAATCAGTTTGCTTCAGAGGAATATCTGGTCTGATTCTGCAGTCTATCATAATGTGGCAAATGGAAGCATTCTCTGGGGGAATGGAAGCATACCAGGGGGAAGAAGAGATGTTATAATTCACAAAAAGATAAATTTTATGTGATCTTCCCAATATTCTGTGAAGTACAAGTATTATTATACTCATTTTACAGACTAGGAAACTGAAATTTAGAGAGGTTAAATATTTGGACCATGGTCACATGGTCCAGTGGTAGGCCAGAAAATTTCTTGGCTTTCTAGGTCTAGATTTCCCAGTAGGGACTATCTTGACATGCCTCTTGTAATGTCTGGTCCTCTGTACCCCAATATTTGGGATCTTTCTTGGAAAATTTTAGCTTCCTTGGTAGTTAGTTTCCTGCCCATGATATCAGAGGTAGGACAAGTGGGACCTTGCTAATGACCTCACCCTTCCTTAAAAAACCCTTAGTCCTTTTTTTATTCAATTTTATTTTCAATTCTGAATTCTCTCCCTTTCCCTTATCCAGAGAAAAGACAAAAAAAAAACCCCAAAAAACCAAAAACCAAAACCCCCAAACTGTCAAATTCCATTATGAATATATATCGTCGTATACAACAAATTCTTACATAGCCTCATCCAGAAAAAAAAAAAATTAGAAAATATGCTTCAATATTCACTCACTTTACTCTATCACCTCTCTATCTGGAGGAAGATAATGCGTTTTATCAAAATTGGCTATTTTTTTCTCTCTTCTCTCTCTCTCTCTCTCTCTCTCCTTTCTTTCCCTTATCTTCTATCTTAGAATCAGTACTAAGTATGAGTTCCAAGGTAGTAAGAGGTAGGCAGTTGAGGTTGTGACTTGCCCAGAGTCACATAGCTACAAAGTGTCTGAGGTCAAATTTGAACCCAGGACCTCCAGTCTCTAGGCCTGGCTCTCATCCACTGAGCTACCCAGCTGCTCTCAGTTGCTGCTTTTAAGGAATTTACATTCTAATAAGAAGAAACAATATAATATATTCTCTCTACTTGAGATAATATGTAGAGTGTAAAAGTGAAATAATTCCTCCTACTGAACTTGGGAAGGGTAGCAAAAATTTTGTATAAAGATGATCTCCTCTGTGCATTAATCTCCTACATTGTCCTGGAAGCCATCACACTTGTGATTCTGGTAGTTTCCATTCCTTTTTCTTCCTCATTGCTCTTGTCAGTTAATTTCCTTAGGGATAGGGGCTGTTGAGGAGAGAGGAGTTGGTTTCAACGGTAACCAGGAGTTTTTATACCTCAGCTGGTCAATATTTAACAATTGGCTCTCTAATTGGAAAAAAACGTAAACAGGACATTCCATTTCTCATGCCTGGAAAGTTCTCCCTCTTTACTTCTATCTCCAATGTTCTGTGGCTTCCTTTTGAGACTCCACTAGGGACTTTCTGCAGAAAGACTGAGCAAAGGCTAGTTAAGTGTTTATTAAGTACCTACTGTATGCCAGTTACTGTCCTAGGTGTTGGGGATCCTGAGACAGAGGAGGAACCATCTCTGCCCTGAAGGAGCTTGTAAGGGAAATGGGAACATATAGATGTGTATACAGTGACCCTGGATAAGTTTTTTAACTCCAATTGCCTAGTGGCCTAGCCCTTAGGGCTTTTCTATCTTGGAACCTCTACTTAGTATCCATTGTAAGTCAGAGGGTAAAGATTTTTTTAAAGTGTATACAAAATATATGCAAACCAGACACAAGGTAATCTTGAAGGAGAAGACACCGAGAGCCCAGCGGACCAGGAGCTGGAGTCTAATGGTGCACAATGATTATTCTAGGCTCCCACACTGTCACAGCTGGAAAGGACCCTAGAAACCACCTTTTCCCACTCCTTAATTTTATGGAGGAGGAAACAGAGAGACAGAGTGTCAGACCAGGGATAGAATTTAGTTCTCTAGACTTCCAATTCAGCCAACGTTTTACAATGTCCATAGGTAGTTTGTTAAAATTTGGCTTCTCTTCAGGAATATGGAAGCATTGACTCCCTAGGGTGGATAGATGGTGGAGAGAATAGAGGTCTGCACCTGGAGTCAGGAAGACCTAAATTCAAATTGGACCTCAGATGTGTACTAGCTGTGTGACCTGTGGCAAGTCACTTAACCTCTATGTGCCTCAGTTTCTTCAACTATAAAATGAGGATAATAACAATACTACCTCCCAGAATTATGAGGATCAAAAGGGAAAATATTTGTAAAAGTGCTTAGCACAGTACTTGCCACACAGTAGGTACTATATAAATACTTATTCTATTCCTCCCCACTTTTCAGGACACTGAATAAATAGAGGGGACTCCCCCAGATTTTCCAAAAAATGAGCCTCAAGCTCATTACAATCTGCCCAACTCTCCCTTAACCTCCAAAATTTAAACAGGTTAGGCCAACAAAGCTTCAAGGAAAAGAAAACCAGATAAAATGAAGAAACTGAAACCCCAAAAGTGACTGGTCTAAAATCATGCAATAATGTGTGACAAGTCAGGTGGCCAAGAGTCAAACCAAGATCCTCTGAATTTTAATCCAATATTTTTTCCACTCTACCACAATGCCTTTTCATTTGCTATTTCATTATAGCCAAACTCCTTTAGAAAAACAAATTATGAATTTTCATTCCTAAATGTTGCTTCTTGTTATTGTCTTCATCTGAATTCAAGGAATATTTAATTTGGGATGGCTCTCTTTTCTTTTACTGAGATATTTCTGTCTATTGATTCTCATATTTTCATTTTACCTAATTCCCGCTCTCATTAAAGTTTGAGACATCTATATTATCAGATAAATATCTTCTCTCTGCATTCATGTTTTTTTGTTTTTCAGGTTTGTTTTGTTGTTTTTCAGTCATGTCTGATTCTTCATGACCCTACTTGGGGTTTTCTTGACAGAGTCTGGAATGATTTTCAATTTACTTTTCTAGCTTATTTTATAGATGAAGAAGCTGAGGCAAACAGAATTAAGTGACTTGTCCAGGGTTACATAGCTAGTAAGTGTCTGAGGATAGATTTGAATTCAGGAAGATATGTCTTCCTGACTCCAAGCTCCAAATTCTATCCATCATGACACCTAACTGAGGCCAAATATGTATTTGTCACCATGCAGAATTGAGGTTTAAAACCCAGGTTTTATTATTATGCTTAAGAATAGATTTGGACCTCAGAGAAAATCTGAACCATTGGGAGGATTCTGACACGCCTTCCTAACAGATAAAATTACATCAGTGACAGAGAAATAATTTTTTTACATATGACTATCACAATCCTGTACATTCCTTTTAGGCCATAAAAGTTAAAAAGATCTATCCATAATCCCATACTTCCTTCCTGGTCATAAAAGTTAAGCAAATTTAGTTAAACAGAGTCATAATCTCATACACCACCTAAAGAAACAAACCTCCTCAAACAAAGACTCTGGGTAAATTAAGTACCCTTACAGATTAGACTACATTTAGAATGATCTAGGCAGATTTACCTAGCTCCAAGGAATCGGAGATAGCAGAGATTCTTCCTCTGGCTTCTTATCTAAGGAATGCTTAAAGCTCTTAAGTACATTTTTACATTTGAGGAACAACTTTTGTTCAGGTGAGGTTAATGCTTAGACTTTTAGTGAACCAAAAATTTCCAGAGAAATGGCCCTGAGTCCCAATAATAATAAAAAGGAAATTTAAAATTCTCATTACAGCAGGAAGGGCAAAACTTTAGGGAAAAATACAGTTCCTAGGTTCTGAGATGGAAAGGGAGGCACAGACCAGGGTGGACTGGCAAATATTTAACAATTTGGCTCTCTGAAAATGATAACACACTTTTAAATGTAATCTGCATTATTAATATTTTTCCACAATTTTTATCCAGACAATGGGTAAAACAATAATGAGAACTTGGCATTTGCCATTTTCTGAGGTGTAAATTCAGAATGAAAATGTAACAACCAGTGACTGGGCATCTGAGCTGGTCCCTGAACACACCTGATAGCTGTTTCTTTCAGCCTTACACCCCTTTGTCTCTACAATCCCTAGGAGGGCAAATGGGTATATGGGTGTTGGGGAGGAAGAGGCTATTTCTCATTTTTCTGTCTCTTGTTCTAATCTGTCTCTGATGACTCTGTTCTAGCCTTTGAATCAGTTTATCTACATTCCTCTAAATTGTCCAGTCCTGAGGCAAATTTTCCCCTTCCCCCCAGGTAGTTTCCCCCAAAAGCTCCAATTGGCCAACTCTAGGGGTGTCTCTAGGAAAGAGGTAAGCAATGCCTTAGAGACTTTCTTTGGTTGCTTCTATTTATCTTAAGGGCAACTAGGTGGTGCAGGGGATAAAGTGCTGAGCTTGGCATCAGAAAGACTCACTTTCCCGAGTTCAATCTGAACTGTGTGACTGTAACTGTGTGAACTGTGTGATTAGCTGTGTGACTCTATTTGCCTCTGTTTTCTCATCTGTAAAATGAGTTGGGAAGGAATTGGCAAACCACTCCAGTATCTCTGCCTAGAGAACCACAAAAGGGGTCCCAAAGAGTCAGATGCCTTAGAAAATGCCAAATATTATAAATCACTACTTCATTATTATTTCATCCATTAGCTAGATAAGAAAATTATGGGAAAATATTAATAATGCAGGTTAAATTTAAAAATGTGTTATATTTATACAACCCATCAGAATTGCTTGTTGGCTCTGGGAGGGGGAAGGGGATAGGAGAGGGCAAGAAAATGAATCATGTAAACATAAAAAAATATTTAAAAAAAAATAAAAATGTGTTATACTTTTCAGAGAACCAAGTTGTTAAATATTTACCAGAACCCCTGGTCTGTGCCCACCTTTCATCTCTGAACCAGGAATTACCCCTGTGTTTTATACTTTAAGTGTTTTGGCTAGCCAGTCTAATTCTTCTGAAAGCCTTGGGCCCAGAAGTTCCAAACGCAGAAGAGTAGTCACATAGTACCTGGTCTAGACTAGACACAAACCTAGGGAGTCTGACTCTAAATTCAGTGCCCTTTCTACTCCCTCCTTACTTCCCATGGTAGAGATAAACATTGCATGCCTTCCCTCAGGAGTTATCTCCTATTTATCTTATATATAGCTTGTTTGGTTTTTGTTATTTTTGTTTTCTTCATTAGATTGTAAACTTCTTGAGGGCAGAGACTGCCTTTTGCCTCTTTTTGCATAGTGCCTGGCACATAGTAGGTACTTTATAAATGTTGATTGATTGATTGATGGATTAATCATGGGGCACTATTCAGACCAGTCATTGGCCAGTGGACTTAGAATTAGGGGCCATTTAAATTTGCAATTGCAATTAAGGGTGTTGGGACAGAGAACAAGGAAGGCAGGGCCTAGTAAACTGGAGGTTAACACAACTGACTTCAGAATCAGGAACTCATGTTTTCGCTTCTTGGCATTGTTGCAATCTCTGATAAATCACATCCCTTCCTGGCTGTTTCCCCATCACTCAAATACAAATAATTATAACTGAAATGCCTCACAGGAAAGTGGTGAGAATGAATAGTTGCATTTAATAAATTATTTTATTAAATGGCATCCTAAGAGTTCCTTTTAAATTTCTGTTTTATTCACAGATTCCTACCCCAAAAGTTTATTCCTGTTCTCAGAATCCTTTCCTAGGCAGGATATCATTTTGTGGAACTTCAACCCTCCACCTCCAACCAAAGGTTATCCAAACAGACTTTAGTTGTTCCTTTAAAAAGGCGTTTTCCCTCAAGGTTGGTTATTTACACAAAAGCTCTTCCCTTTGGGATTCCCAGAGGAAGTAGGGCCAGTCAAAATTCTAATCTGTATTCAGCTAAGAGGGCATCAGTTTACACACTGGATCCATTATCTTGTGAATATTTGACCATCCAATCTTTCCACCAAGCTAAAAATAGTTAAATTGCTAATAATCCAGTGCAGTTTTTCTTCTTTTACTTCTGTTTAGGTGAAAAAGAATTAGGAAGGGGAAAAAAACCTTCATGTACATGACTGGAACTTCCAAGTCCTAATTACAAGCCTACAAAGGTGTTTTTCTCTCCTGGGATGAATGGCTGCAGCCACAGTTTCAGATCCTGTCCCAATAACCCTAGTTTTCCATTTCATCCTAAGAAGCTTTCTCATTAACTTTTTGGAAGTTAGTGCTTAGAGAAAATCTTTAAAGACTTTCACTCTAATGCTTATGTGAGTCTCAAAGTCCAAATGTATCCATTAGGATCCCAGGACCCCCCCAAGCTGGTGGAATATGGAACATGATTCCCCTCTTTTAGGAAAACAACTTGAAAATAGTCCACTTACAAAATCTTTCAGTAGTGGGCTGCCAAAATTCTACTTAATTACTCCATTAGGAGGGGTAGTGGTGGCAGTAACTTCTATGAAGTCACTCCATTCCCATTTCTAGTCTTCATTTAAGATGCAAAATATAACTAGGTCACAGCTGATTTATTCACTTCAATTTTACCAACCAATAAGAGCCATTGCTACTTTCTAGGATTACATAACTGAGGGGAACTAGGAAGAGTTTACAATCTACTTCAAGAGACTGTGCTAGATTCACAAATAAATAGAATCCATCACAGAGTGGGAGAAATAGAAAGAAAATTCAAAGGTCAAAGGGCTCAGGCCTGAGGAGAAATTAAGCTGTCAGCATGGGGGTTTAGTTAAAATTGTAGCTTTCATTTAACACTTTAGAAGGGATTAGTTAATATCTAATGGATTAACTAATTAGTTACTAATATCAAATTAATTAATAAATGATATTTTGAAGAGAATCAGAGTGGAAAAGGAAGCAATTATGAATGGGAAGGACAGGTAGTTAGAGATCCCAAAAAGTATGAAAGAAAGGGGTTTGGAACAAAAGGTAGCAGTAAGGGCTAGGCAATTGGGGTTAAGTGACATTGCCAGGGTCATACAGCTAGGAAGTATCTGAGGCCATATTTGAACCCAAGACCTCCCCTTTCTAGGCCTTGCTCTCAATCCACTGAGTCACCCAGCTACCCCCAGAATTCACCTTCTTTAGTTTTGCTGAGGCCTTAAGTGTGTATTTTTGGAATAGGTTATAAATTGCTGACTCCTGTAACATCCATGATCTTAAGTGGGGTGAAACTGCCTCACAGAATTCCACAGTACCCCCCAGAACTCTAGGAGAGGAGGCAGTTGGAGCATTTAAGAATGTGAGTATAAAAGCCAGGATACCCAGCTTATAAGGACTCTCTTTTTGGGGGTTCAAGGGTGGCTGGGAAGAAAGGTAGGATTACTCTTTTTGTTAACTCATCTCTGACCTCAGAGAGAAGGGTGTTACTTTGCTGTTTACCTTATACAGACTAAACCAGGTTGTATGCACTGGAAAATACCTCACTTGCAATATCTCAGTTTATTCCTCATTTATATAGATCTTCAATCAAGATTACCTTCACCATTTTAAACTTGATAACATTAGATTAAGAGGAAAGTTAGTTTGTGTTAATGGTTAAGTTATTTCCTGAAGATATTAGGTAGCTTTCCTTATCCTCAATCCTAAAACTTTCCTCCTTCCCCTGTTTTTCTGAAATTAATAAATCCCTTCCCTTGTTAAATTTGAGAGCCTGTGTGAAGTTATACTTGGGCTTTACCTACCAATATCATATATTACCTAGGTAAAATCTTCATCCAGGCAAGCACTGGAACAGCTGCTATCCAGAGAGCAACCTTTATCTATCTTAGGTTTTGGGGAATAATCCTCTAACAGTGGAAATTGCTAATCTCAGTGGGAGTATTTCCTATATGTCTACAAATTAGTCCTGGATTAGTCAAGCCTAAACAGTCTCCATTTCTTGATCTAAAGGGGATTCTGTTAAAACTGTTACTCATTCTGCTGTAACTGCCTCAAGAGGGGGAGGAGAAAGAATTTTATTCAGTCATACCCCTCCCCCTTGCTAGGATAGCCAGCTTGATTCTTTGCTCTAACTCCATTACCAATCATTGCCAATCTGAATGAATCTTATACTCTTAGTTCATCAGTTCTTTGAGTTATATTTACAAAAGTAAATTATATTTACATTGTTCCCTTAATGTCAATAAAGAATATTGTTAAAAAGTTGGATAGTGTATATTTCCACAAAAGAGGTAGTATGATATTCTGAAAAAAGTAATGGACGTGGAATCAGGAAAAACCTGAGTTCCAGTACTGTCTCTGATATATATTGGCTGCATTTCTCTGGGTGAATTTTTGAACTTTTCTGATGTCCCTCACTTTCTTAATTTATAAAATGAGGATAATAATAATAGCATTTATATATTGTTTTAAAGTTTGTATTGCTTTATATTTGTTATCTCAATCATTCAGTCATAAACATTTGTTAAGGACCTATTAGAGGCAGATAAGTGACTCAGTAGATAGAGAGCCAGCCCTGGAAATTGGAGGGTTCAAATATGGACTCAGATATTTTCTAACTATCATCCTGGGCAAGTCACTTAATCTCATTTGCTTAGCCCTAACCCTTCTGTCTGAGAATTATTACTAGGATAGAAGGTAAAGTTTTTTTAAAAAGCCTATTATATGCCAGGCTTTGTGCTAAGGGTTAAGGATAAAGAAAGACAAAAGGTGGCCCCAGCTTTCAAGGAGCTCACAGGCTAATGGGGGATTCAACACAGAAACAATTAGGTATCAATAAATTATCTACAGGATAAATTGGAAATAATCTAAAGAGAAGGCATTAGCATTAAGGATTCTTTCCTTTAGAAGGTAGGATTTTAATCAGCATTTGAAGGAAGAAGGGAATAGCCAGGGAACAAAGACATATACATATATATATATATATATATAT